>NC_134486.1:318363716-318641216 GCF_040206685.1 Ascaphus truei
ATCACCCAGAAAGGGGGGAAGCAGTGCTACATAGCCAACTTTGTTTTCAATACCTAGATGAACTTCAATTAACCTCTGCTGGAGTTGACCGCAGTGCATTGCAGAAGATTAAATGCTTTCAGACAAAGACTCATATCTATTAAAGCAGAGACCAAATGCTAACATAATAAACAATTCTCCATTTCTAGAATTTCATGTGTTTCCTGACATTTCCAAATTACCTAATTTCCTAATTATTGGAGTTATGTTTTTACTGTTTTCAGCTGCCTCAGGTTATAATATAGACTCATGAATAAATTATCTTGGGTATTCCGTTTCTACACTTCAGATTAGCGAAAATGGAAATACCAGCTATAACCTATATCATTCTGAAAATGATGTGTATTTTTCAGAACACTTTAGAGCTTACCGGATTGCTTTTTAAATGAATAGTATTTGCCCATTTGCTACTTTGTACATGCTGCAATTATACATTAAATGTTTATTTTTTAACTTGTTTTTTAATGTATTTTCAGTAATCCTTTAATGGGGTAAGAGGAGGGTACAGAAATCAACACTGGGTGGGATAAGGGAAAATAAATGATGGAGTTTACCTACAGAGAACAATAGATTTGTAGAGCATGCACTTCTTAAAGTACTCACTGTACCAACATGAAAATGCGATGCATCAAATGCTGACAGGGGGTCAATCGAGTAGTGAATCCCATTTGGAATAATATAATAAGATAATATCAAAGATAAGCAAGCAGTGGACACTCCAGAAATGAAGAAAAAAAAGGATATATTGGATTATATGTTTATACACTAAATCCTTTTTTTTCCTTCCATTTCTGAACTGCCCGCTGCCTTCTTATCTTGGAGTTTACATACATATATGCAATGATTAAATTATATACATACATAAATAAAAAGACAAACAGTCCCAAGTATTCTAATTGCAGACTTATTTCCATACTTTCAGTATACTTTGTTATTATAATTATAGTTATCAGACTCAATACAGAAGTTCCAAAATAAACACACTGACGCAGCTCAACTCTTTTTTTCTACCTCTCCCTGTAAATGTCCAATTTGCATTCCTACAGAAGAGCTGTGGCAAAATGTGCATAAGGATTTGTTTCCATTATGTTTAGGCAGATATAGTAAAGTGTGAATATATATACTGTAGCTTGATTTTCCCAGCCTTGATTTAATTATCTTCTTTATACTGTACCAAACCCCAAATAAACACACCATTCTAGCTTCCCAAGCCGAATATGACACAGCCTTACTCCATAACACATCTCACAAGGTCCACTGACCCCTTCAAATGGAGCCAACCCAATAAGGACGCCACCAAGCTGTGCCAAAATATGAGCAATGCACCATTACCAGAAAGATAGGCACAATATCCCTTCCCACCTGCATCTCTCACAAAATATTTACAGGAGCACGTTCTTTGTTTTTAAACACAAAACAAAAACATATCCACATAATTCAACACTATTCCAACCAGAACATACCTACAACCACCAGTAACCTCATCAATTAATCCCACCATATCCAACTAAACCAAAGGGAGAGAGGGTAGGGCTTCTTCATAGACATCCATGAAAATAGGTAGGATTTTCAAAGAGTTTGCTACAAAAAATCCCTCTACCCCACTACCTTAACCACTTACCCTCCTATGCAGGGACCCCTGGCAGCAAGTCATGTCGCCCTCTGCCAATAGACTTCAAGCTTTCTTTCTGTGAATGTTGCAAAGGTTTTACACAGCACAGTTATCTACAATTTGCCATTGGTGCTTGTGTGTTCATGGTTCTTTCGTATCAACTCCTTAGCTTTAGAGATGTATCCAAAGTGCATTCATCAAATTGTATGTGTTTTGGCCTCAAATTAAATTCCCTGTGACATGTTCCCCAAGTCTCAAAGGGTTAATAATATTGCCAAATTCGTAAGCTTCTAGCGAAATATTACCAGACAGAGTGCGAAACATGGTGTGGATACCCAGGGCCGAATTAAAGTCTTTTTTAGACCCTGGGCACTCTCATAATCATAGGCTCCAAGATAGATCTATAGATAAACCATGGGAATGCGGACCACCATGGGAGAAACTATGATCCTGACTTGCACTACTCTCAATTGAGAATGAGCTTTTGCAAAAATTGAAATTGGAAGATGTACTGTAGTCTGTGATTTTGCTAACAGAAATAGCCACAAAGTTAATGTTTAATGTACATTTTCTTAAGTCAGAGCTACTGTAATATCATAAAACTTAATTCTTATTTCCAACACTCTACATTGTACTATTTTGTTATGCTGTTTCACTACTTATTATTAGTTCTTGATTATTCAACTTTCCATAATATCGCACAATTTTATTTAACGTTGCAGTATATGCTTCAACATTTGTAGATGTATTATTATAATAGAAAGGTTTTGTAAAGCAAATTATTTAGTTTGATTAAGCAGTTTTCTTTTGTCATTTTTGAGTCATCAGAGATTTTTTTGGGGCCTAAAATTCTTTTTTGTAGGCCCCTGGGAGCTTCGTTGGCCCTGGCACTGTACCTATTGTGCACAATGGATAATCCAGGCCTGTGTATGCCCTCTTTATAGTCTCAGCAGTAAAATGATCCAGAGATTTTTGAGAACATTGCATATTAAATTAAATTGCACTGCACATTCGCTTAATGTTTGGTGAATCGCTTCTGAACTCCAACTCAAAAGGGGCACGTTTTGCATTGGTAGCTACCTCATGCAAAATATTCACACATCTCTATATAGTACAACGGTCCATCTCTGCTTATGGTGAACTGTCTTTTCTAACTGTTACAGGCTAACAACATGTATCATACTTATATATACATAGCTGTTCATCCTGAATGTCTTCTTATATGACAAACAGGTGTGTGAGGTCCCAATCCCAATGCATAATCACCCACCAATAGCTTTTTTCTTGCAATTGCCAAAAGCGTAACGACAACTGTACTGTGCGTATGATGCACTATTTCCATTAATATAAAAACTTCTAGTTGTATTTGTTTCAGGAACAGATAATTTAAGAAAATACATTTCAGATGGAGATTAATGTAAAAATGAATAGAATTATTAACACATTTTAAAATAACATATACTGTAGTTGAAAGTTCAAGTAGCCGTTTGGCCCTTGAGAAAAGTAGATTTGATATACAGTAGGTAATATGTATCACAACCTACACTGGATCTAAATAAAATATACCCTTCAGTTAAAATAAAGCTAACTAACTACAGTAGATGTGTATACATGTGTGTTACGGTGTGTGGTTAAATAGTGCTTTTTGTCTCATTAATTTAATTTCGTGAATATCAAAAAGTTATCCCACTATTCACTGTCGCTGCAAGAAAATGTCTGAATTGATATTGTCGCACAGTAATTTGGCTTGTCCTCAGCGAAAAGATGTGGTCAGACTTGGTACAAATTCTTGCTTGACATCTGGGAAAAAGATGTCCTAACACAACAAAGACATTGTTAACAAAGGAATGTGATATTCTGTTTTGGCTAATTCCCACCAGGAGTATGACCAAAGATACCACTCCTTCAAAAATTGCATTTTATAGTCAAATGGAGAGAAATCATAAGAAAGGCAAGAGAGCCAAGAGGCTCAGTGAAAGGTAAAAAATATATATTTGGCGTCAAATAGTAATGTTTTTATAAGATTGTAAGTTTCCTTTCCTCTATGTGTCAGTATGCAGTACCATAAAGATGGGTTTTACCTGTTAAATTGTTCTTTGTAATTCAATAGGCCCATAAAGTTATGCTAAGTGGACCAATTTCCTTGTCTAAGTAAATTCTGTTAGAATCATTTATGTAATATTTAATTTATAAATTCTGTTCAGCTTCTCCCATGTATTCCCTCAATAGTAACTAAAATGACTTTCAAGTCAGGTGTTTGATAAAACCTTCAGCACTGAATGTATGTTAAAAATTAGAATTATTCCAGTTAATATGCCGTAATGATGGATTGTGATGCCTTTTTTTCATGGTGCATATGGTGTTTTTAGTTAATAAGTTCACTTGATTTTACTGCAAGGGATGTATTCCCCATTTTTATAACCAAAGAAAGCATTATTGGATCTATTTATAAATTGTCCAACTAGGGGGACAATTAACCCCTTCCCAATGACACACTAAAGTGAGTGTAATCTCCCAAAAGCGAAAAAATAAAGACGTTTTATTAATTTGCAACAGCGATGACATTAAAATATATACATAGCACAATAATCCTCTATGGGCGACTCATGGCGAATCTAGACTAACCAGAATGGATCAGTCCTTAATGTACACGGTAACCATGATGGTATCTTAGTATAATAGCAATCACTAGAAAATCTAGGATATATTAGGTCTCAATATTCCAAATGATGAGACTAAATATAGTGGGTTACTCATTGAATAGTATCTTCATGTCTGCCTACTAGATGGTAGTAATATTCATTCAAAGTCAGTCTAAATAGGCTAACGCAGTAGGTTATGCCCAACTAAAACCTACAAAATATACTCCAGGTATAGACAAGATGTACCAAATGTGGATATTAAGTAACTTGCATTGCATGTGAACAGACTATGGGGGCTATGCACTAAGCTCCGAGCTTTCGCGCCGGGCTGAAAAAAATTAGCACGTCCGATAAAAAATGAAGCCGGCGGCGCGATTCACTAAGGCCATCAGCCCATTTTTATTGGACGTGCCCAAAACTGGCTTATCGTGCGTGCAATGTATTTCCCCCCTGCTATCGCACTTAAAGTTCCCGTACGCTAGCTGATTGAAATAAAAGCTGCTTGTAACATTTGCATGGAGATTTGCCATCTCCATGCAAGGCTGTTATAAGCGATCGTACAATAAATAAATACATTTTAATTCTAGTGTACATGAGCAGGGGGTCTCCGGAGCTGAACAGCGTTGATTTCAGGTCTGAGGACCCCCTACTTCAGGAGATACAGGCCCCGTTATGGGGTGCCGGTATCCCCTGCAAAATTTCAATGTCCCGGTCACGTGACGCGGGAGCTTGAAAGTGCAGGGGATACCGGCACCCCATAACGGGGCCTGTATCTCCTGAAGTAGGGGGTCCTCGGACCTGAAACCAACGCGGGTCAGCTCCGGAGACCCCCTGCACATCTACACTATAATTAAAATGTATATTAAAAAAAGAATTATCAAACATCAATACACGACCCCCCTCCCCCCATCCGCCCTAACACATACAGTACAATAATGTGCAAAATAACTATTATCCGGATATGGATAATAGATTATTTGCCCATTATTAAACACTGCATTAGTATACCTAAATAAAGTCAATAAAAACAGTAGCCAGCTAATCCAATCAATACAAGCAGTAACAACATCAACAATTATTTAATTAAACCATTAACCAATGAAACCAAATAATTCCTAAACCAACTCAAAATGAATAGTAACACTAACCAATCAAACCAATTAATTACAACAACATTAATGAATGTAACATTAAAAAACAAAGAAATACATTCAAACAATCTCTGAAAGAACCATAAAACGCATTAGCCAACATAATACAACATTAACTGCAAACGAACACCAATCGCAAACATTTTATTACATTAAGCAGGGAAAATACAAACAATTACATCCACCTAAGAAACTGACATTAAAAAAACCAACAGCAATAGCAAGCCACAAATGCCCCCAAATATTGTAATAATAATGTATTAATCTATACCCTAAAGTGGTACAGATTAATATATTATCAGTCAATGTGCCTCCCCCAAAAAATCAAAAATCACATCCAAGAAAAAACCTGTAAAAAGAGACATTTACAAACATTGAATATATTACTTACCATTAGAAGCGGTGGTAACAGGAAGCTCACGTACCTTGAAGGCCTCCAACAGCATCCGATGCCATCCGCCATGAAGATCCGGCTCAGGTACCCAAATCTTCTTTTTTCTTTCTTTACTCACCGTCTTCTATCTTCATCTGTAACCATTTCTTGTTCTTCTTTATCTTCTTTCTTCATCTGTCAATCCAAAATACCCCATGTTAAATCCCAGCCGATGCTGTCTTGTCGGCTTCTTGGGCTCAAATGAGGCGTCATGGCCTTAAATAGGGCTTGTGACGTCACATTTACCCTCAAAATGGTGAACAGCCACCTGATTGGCTGTTCAAACCATGTTCCGACTTTAATTTTTTTTTTTTTACATGACGTCACTTAAAGGGAATGATGCCAGCCAATCAGAATGGCTGTGCTTCATTTGCTTTTAAGATGACATCACGAAGCCGACGTCACATGGTATTTCAGCCAATCAGATCGTGGGAAACAATTCCACACTCTGATTGGCTGAAATACCATGTGACGCCGGCCATCTTGGATTTCGTGATGTCATCTTAAAGGCAAATGAAGCACAGCCATTCTGATTGGCTGACATCATTCCCTTTAAGTGACGTCATGTAAAATAAAAATTAAAGTCGGAACATGGTTTGAACAGCCAATAAGGTGGCTGTTCACCATTTTGAGGCTAAATGTGATGTCACAAGTCCTATTTAAGGCCATGACGCCTCATTTGAGCCAAAGAAGCCAACGAGACAGCATCGGCTGGGATTTAACATGGGGTATTTTGGATTGACAGATGAAGAAAGAAGATAAAGAAGAACAAGAAATGGTTACAGATGAAGATAGAAGACGGTGAGTAAAGAAAGAAAAAAGAAGATTTGGGTACCTGAGCCGGATCTTCATGGCGGATGGCATCGGATGCTGTTGGAGGCCTTCAAGGTACGTGAGCTTCCTGTTACCACCGCTTCTAATGGTAAGTAATATATTCAATGTTTGTAAATGTCTCTTTTTACAGGTTTTTTCATTGGATATGATTTATGATTTTTTGGGGGAGGCACATTGACTGATAATATATTAATCTGTACCACTTTAGGGTACAGATTAATACATTATTATTACAATATTTGGGGGCATTTGTGGCTTGCTATTGCTGTTGATTTTTTTAATGTCAGTTTCTTAGGTGGATGTAATTGTTTGTATTTTTCCTGCTTAATGTAATAAAATGTTTGCGATTGGTGTTCGTTTGCAGTTAATGTTGTATTATGTTGGCTAATGCGTTTTATGGTTCTTTCAGAGATTGTTTGAATGTATTTCTTTGTCTTTTAATGTTTACATTCATTAATGTTGTTGTAATTAATTAGTTTGATTGGTTAGTGTTACTATTCATTTTGAGTTGGTTTAGGAATTAATTGGTTTCATTGGTTAATGGTTTCATTAATTCTTTGTTGATGTTGTTACTGCTTGTATTGATTGGATTAGCTGGCTACTGTTTTTATTGACCTTATTTAGGTATGCTAATGCAGTGTTTAATAATGGGCAAATAATCTATTATCCATATCTGGATAATAGTTATTTTGCACATTATTGTACTGTATGTGTTAGGGGGGTGTATTTAGTTAGAAATAATGTTTAGTATTTTTGTTGGCACAACATTGGTACCGCAGACCCGCGGGTACCCCGGGACGGCAACAGAGTCAGCCGGGGACACCTGCACGACCCCCGACCTCCCTCGGGGACCCCTGCAGGGTCAGCCGGGGACACTCGCCGGCCTGTTGTATTGGTTTTGCGCCTGCAAAAAGGTAAACAAATTTTTTTTTTCTAAGTCCAGCTTTTTTATCACCAGCCTTTAGCTGGTGAGCTTTATTCAGCGCAACTTTAACGAACGATCAGTTTGCGTTGCTTAGTGGATCCCGCAGAAGGGCAGGATTCCGCGCAAACAGCTGATCGTACGATCAAAGTTGGACTTAGAAAAAAATTTCAAGGAAAAGCCCGTTTTAGAGCGCAAAGTGTCCGTTTGCGCGGCTTAGTGCATAGCGCTCGGCGGAACTTCACGTTCTAAAAGCACTTTGCGCTCTTAAAACGACTTATCACTGCTTAGTGCACAGCCCCCTATATGTCCATGAATGAATGAGACACTTGGTAGTAAAAGATCTTAGAAGTAAATACAGTTACTGTTTGTTATACAGCTATCTAATACAACATAGACCTTTCAGGCGCAAACTTAGTAACACATGGGGGCCGATTCACTAAGCTACGTTAACTAGCGCTAAAATAGGTTCTATCGCTCGGCCGCAAAAGACTGAAGCCATAAGCGCTATTCACTAAGGCTGTTTGGCGCGTTTACAGCCAGCCTTGGCCAAAAGGGCCATAGCGCGCGATCACCTTTCCCTCCCCCCCTGTTATCGTGCTAAAAGTTATTTAGCACGATAACTATTAAAAACAAAGCAGTCTGTAAGAACTGCATGAGACGCTGCGTCTCAATGCACGTCTCTAACAGGCGATCGTACTGTTCAAATCTGATTTTTAATAGTAGTATACATGAGCAGGGGGTCTCCTGAGCTGAACCGCATTGGTTTCAGGTCCGAGGACCCCCTACTTCAGGAGATATAGGCCCCGTTACGGGGTGCCGGTATCCCCTGCAGAATTTAAATGTCCCGGTCACGTGACGCGGGAGCTTTAAAGTGCAGGGGATACCGGCACCCCATAAAGGGGCCTGTAACTCCTGAAGGGGGCCTGTAACTCCTGAAGTTGGGGGTCCTCGGACCTGAAAACAATGGGGTTCAGCTCCGGAGACCCCCTGCACATCTACACTAGTATTAAAAAACACATAACAATAAATAATAATTCATTACCATACCGGCTATCCGCTATGGTAATGAAGCTGCATTAATGTACATTTTAATAATAGTGTGCGGGAGCATGGGGTCCCCTGCTACCGCACAATATTAATAAAAAATATATTAAAGCAGCTTCATTACCTTAGTGGCTATCCGCTAAGGCAATGAAGGGGTTAATGCATAATAGCATGTTTATTGGGGACAATTGCCCCCAATAAACATAGCAATATACCACACATATCCCCCCACCCCCTAACACATACAATAGATTAATGGGCAAAATAACTATTATCGACATACTGCTGCGGCCGAGTTTATTCGAGCATTTGCCCGTTCTCGGCCGCAGCAGTTACCTGGCGCGCGCCGGAGGGTGCCGGGCGCGCGCCGAAGCAGCGGAGGAGAGGCCCGCCGATCGTGGCTTCCCCCTCTCCTCTCCGGGTCCGCCGGGTCCCCCGGAACCCCCTGCCGCCGTCCCCCACATCGCGGGACACCAGGGCTCCCTCGGGGAGCCCTGGACGCGTGTGCAGGGGGCGCAGGCACCCGATGACGCGTGACCGCGCATCGGTGGCGCGCGGCACGCCGAGGGGATGCCACTTGCAAGCCGGGAAATCTCCCGGCTTGCGGAACTGGCCACACTTCAATAAAGTGTGTCGCCAGTGTATGGATAATAATGCATTTGCCCATTAAATATACATTAATCACAATAAATACATTTTGTACTCACCATTGTCCGGCACCCACGATGAAGGCCACCCGCATCTTCCTCCCTGTCCATACACTGGGATGCTGAAAAATATACACAATAAGAAAAAGAGCCAAACTAATGTCCCCTAACCCCTTAATGACCTTAGCGGTTATTAACCGCTACAGTCATTAAGGGGTTAAGCCACCATGACCCGATACCCACCTTTCACCCATTTATTTGTACATTGGCTTCATCATGTATATATTATCATATATATATATATATATATATATATATATATATATATATATGATAATATATATATATATATATATATATATATATATATATATATATATATATATATATATATATATATATATATATATATATATATATATATACTCTGTATATGCATGATTAACCAATATACAAATAAATACTGTACATGGCCAAATACAAATCTCTCCAAATATCAAGCAGCAAGCAAAATCAATATCTAAGAAATAAAAATACAAACACTCAATTTGACAATTATACAATTAATCTTTGCATCATGTATACTATGTCAAACAATGCTCCAAATCAAATACACTAATCCAAACAAGATACAAATACAATCATTAAAGAAAAACAAAGCATCGACACAATTAAATTACCATCAATTAATCCAATCACCAATTCATTACAATCCAATTCAATTACACACTTCAAATCCTACAATCAAACCATTGTGAAAAATAATCTATGTCAAAGTAACCATCAAACAAAATCTATCTTCCAAAAATAAGGCAATAAAATAATCTATAGCAACCAGCCTTTAACTAAACATTTGCAAACATGAAATGTACATTAGCAACACATTTTTACACAAAGCAGCCAATTACAATTAAAAAAAACATACAAACTTGGCAAGCCAACAAGTTTTTATTATAACTGTATGTATGTCCATCTATAGTTTACAGACATAAATACAGGTGCAATAAAAGAGCATTAAAAACAATTTAATCACATTAAAAAATGAACATACAATACAATCACTGATTTGTCCTGTACGTATTTATACCCATAACGACATACATACATTCAGGACAAATAAATGGACATAAAAAAAAATGGACGTCAGGGAAAAAAATCCAAAAAACCTGTAAAATAAAATGAAAATACATTTTTTCTTTACTTGCCATTACTGTAGATGAACCAGTCACAGCAATCAAGGGGAACCGGAAGCACTGGAGCAGCTAATCCAACAACAGGAACCAGGTAACCATAAAATAAAAAAACCATTACCACTCACAAGTGTCTGTATCTTCTATTTTCTATTTGTAATCCATAGTGGGGGTCTTCTCCGTCTTCTTCTGTCTTCTTCTGTCTTCTTTCGGGGTCTTCTTATCTTCATCCGCTACGCCCTGGTCTTCTTTCTTCATTGGAGCTCTTTCCTCCTCGGCATCTAGCCTGAAAATGAGACGACATAGGCTTTTAAAGGCATATGACGTCACGTTTGTCATATGGTTCCCATGGTCCTGATTGGGCCGTGAAAACCATGTGTTTTGGCCGACAAAAAAAAATGATGGTACGGTAGCCAATTAGAGCGTGGGAACTCCATCCCAACTCTGATTGGCTCAAGTACCATGTGAAGGCTTTCAATAACGTCACATCCGTTCTTCCCAAAGCCTCTGTCACATGGTCTACTTGAGCCAATCAGAGTTGGGATGGAGTTCCCACGCTCTGATTGGCTACCGTACCATGTGAGGCCGGACATCTTTCTTTTCATGACGTCATCTTAAAGGCAATTGAAGCACAGCCAATTCTGATTGGCTGTGCTTTCATTGCCTTTAAATGACGTCATCATTTTTTTTTTGTCGGCCAAAACACATGGTTTTCACAGCCCAATCAGGACTGTGAGAACCATATGACGAAAATGTTACGTCATAGGCCTTTAAAAGCCTATGTCGTCTCATTTTCAGGCTAGACACCGAGGAGGAAAGACCTCCTATGAAGAAAGAAGACCAGGGCGTGGCGGATGAAGATAAGAAGACCCCAGAAGAAGACAGGAGAAGACAGAAGAAGACGGAGAAGACCCCCACTATGAATTACAAATAGAAAAAGAAGATAAAGACACTTGTGGATTGTAATGTAACCGCGAAGGTCATAAAGGGGTTAGGGGACATTAATTTGGCACTTTTTCTTATTTTTCAGCACCCCAGTGTATGGACGGGGAGGAAGATGCGGGTGGCCTTCATCGTGGGTGCCGGACAAGGGTGAGTACAAAATGTATTTAATGTATTTATTGTATTAATGTATATTTAATGGGCAAATGCATTATTATCCATATGTGGATAATAGTAATTTTGCACATTAATGTACTGTATGTGTTAGGGGACGGGGGTATTTTTTTAGAGTATTGTTTAATTTTGGGGGACACACCATTGGTACCGCAGGCCCGTGGATGGCCACGGGGACCCCCGGATGCCCCCGGACACCCGTGGGGACCCCCGGACACCCCAACGGGGACCCCCGAACACCTCCGCTGGCCTGTTTTATGGATGGTGTGCCAGCAAAAAGGTAAACAATTAAATATTTTCTAAGTCCAGCTCCTTTTGCGCCTGCCTTTTGCTGGCACATTTGTTTGGCGCGTTTTTTTAAGGCTGATTCACTTAGCACTGCTTAGTGAATCGGTAGTACTGGCAAAAATCAGCGCAATAGGCTGATCGTGCGCATTTTGGAAATTAGTTCACAGCATTGGATGGTAAGCTTACCTGGAGTATATTTTGTAGGTTTTAGTTAGGCCTTACCTACCGCGTTAGCCTATTTAGACTGACTTTGAATGAATATTACTACCATCTAGTAGGCAGACATGAAGATACTATTTAATGAGTAACCCAATATATTTAGTCTCATCATTTGGAATATTGAGACCTAATATATCCTAGATTTTCTAGTGATTGCTATTATACTAAGATACCATCGTGGTTACTGTGTAGTGTAAGGACTGATCCATTCTGGTTAGTCTAGATTCGCCATGAGTCGCCCCATAGGGGATTTTAACATTATTGTGCTATGTATATATTTTAATGCCATCGCTGTTGCAAAGTAATAACATTTCTTTATTTTTTTGTTTTTGTGAGATGGGTTGCATTGTCCACATATAGTATTGTAATCAAGTATACAATATAACACTGTGCATCTGTGTGGGGCATTTTTCTTGATTTTTCTGCCTCACAAATTCAGCTGCTCATATGTCATAAACAGCATTCTTTGCAATACTTATCAGATGTAAGAAACTTGAACAAGCTTGTTACCTGTACATTAAGCAAAAAATGGTGCAATGTGTTCAAATAAACGTGTTGATGCTTTGATACAGAGACATATTGATAAAGAGATATTTGCTTTGAAGAATTTTTATTGTAAATCTCCAAGTACAGCTTAATTGACTTTGCGAAAATCACTAGACTATTGCAAACATTTTAAGTGACTTAGAACAAATTTCAGTTAAATGGACTGAAGTTTGCAATCTCTTGTAAATTAACAAAATAAAGAACAGCATTGATACACATTACACAATATTTGATACTTACTGTAAACATTTTTATTACATAATATTTGTCAATTGTCACTTATCTGTACATTGTATATATCATCATATTATATAATTATACAGTATTATGATGATAAATCAGAATGTCATAACAGAGATATGGATACAGTACTATCACAATAATTTAAAATATATTTTAACTAATTGCCCATGAATTAGAAAACTTTTTGTCAATCAAAAACAAATGCATTTGTATAGAATCGTCTCACAGTATACCATAACCTCCCCATCTTCAAAACTCAACTAAAAACTATCTTCATTCAAAAATGCCTTTCACTGTGATTGAAACAAGATACTGTACGCCTGTACAGGAGATGCGGTAGGTTGGAGCTACAGTACTTTCTCTGGTAATTTTCGGCATTCGGCAACCAGCATTTAGAAAACTGCATTCGCTGTGGCAAAAGCCTCAGGAAAAGTGAGTCCTATATGCTTTGTCTCCACTATAAAAAATCACTGTAATTCTTTGCTGTTCAGGTGTTCTAACAATTTGCTAAATAAATAAATAAAAAAAATGAATGATTACATTGGAAGGTAAAACATATTAGGGACAACACTTACTTGAATATTTGCATGCCTTTAAGCATTGAACCTGCTGAACATTCACCAACATACTGTATAAGTGACAATTTGGAATCTGAAATGATCTGATCTTATTCTCCTTGTTGAAAACAGTGATTTTTTTAACTTGTGTTGAGGATCTGTCATTTGCTGGTAACGCTTTGTTTTACTCTTTTTTTGTGAAAATCTCCTAATTCATAGCCATGAAAAGTAAAGATAACACCATACTAATCATGTCTCCAAATTATGCCAAACCTTTATAGTTTGATGGAAAACAACATGAAAAAAGTCTAGGTGAAAAAAGACCACCGCAGGGGAAAAAACAAAATGTGTAGCCAGCACAATATATAAATATATATATAAAAATATAACGAATAGACGATACCGTTCTGTGGCTAACAAAAGGCTTTTATTTGTGCGAGCTTTCGAGATACACTGATCTCTTCTTCCGGTGGTCTTACAATGGATAAAGTAAAAGAGGTTTTTACTAATGTATCTGTGACTGAAGCCTATGCCTCCCCCAAGTGCAGTATGCGATTTATGACATAAGGTGTTAAATGGTCCCTGAATGTTAGTGATGTGTGTGTGTATGTGTTTGTACTGATGGAGCGGCCGTTATTCGAACACATCTTGGCGCCGATTTTGAGTTCTCTGCTGTTCCTCACGCAGCATGAAACGCGGCTAATCGCCCCATGCACCCGCGCTTATCGCGGATGTTTTGTTTGAATTTCACGGATTCTTTTCTTTGTTTGCAATAAAATGGATGAATTGTAATGTGTACAGTACTGTGCTACTGTGTCAATTTCATGTTTTTAAAAGCCAGAACACTGAAATTCGTTTTTCTGCTTTCGCCGCGCTCGCATCTTAGTGCGGGAAGGCTGGAATTCATCCCGCGGTTTCAAATCAGGATTCCGATGTACATGACGCGTGAAGTGTTCGAATAACGGCCGCTCCATCAGTATGTGTGTGAATATACATTTATAAAGCGCCCACAGTGTATACAGCACTTTACAAATACAGATACATTTCAAGATGCACTGTTTTTAAGTAAAAACCTCTCTTGCTTTATCCATTGTAACATCGCTGGAAGAAGAGATCAGTGTATCTCGACAACTCGGCCAAATAAAAGCATTTCGTTAGCCACAGAACGGTATTGTTTATGCGCTTTTGATTATTAAGCTCGGCTAACATGGTACAGATACCTCTACATATTTTTATTTATATATATAAACACACATACACACAACAATATAAAAAAGAAGTGGTTTCCCCAGTGAAATGGAGTAGAGCTCTACTTACAGTTGGTTTAACATTAATGTCAGCTCATTTCAAAGAACATTAAGGGCCTCATGCAGTAAGCAGCGAAAAAATGCATTCGCCAGTTTAGCAATTAGCCATGTTCTTGGTGTGTTAAACTGGCTGTATGCTGTAAGGGGCGAATCCCTGGCGAATGAATTAGCCACCACCATTTGATGAAATGGCGTGTAACCGGTGGCGGGATGGCTGCCTGGCGAGAAACTGCCGAGAAGCCGTCCCCTGCCGAGTTGTGTTTGCAGCCGAGAGAGATCCGCTGCTCTCTCGGCGCAAACATCAGCACAATAAAAATTATTTTTAAAACAACTTTTATTCATAGTGTACATGTGCAGGGGGTCTCCGGAGCTGAACCGCATTGGTTTCAGGTCGGGGGACCCCCTGCTTCCCGAGATACAGGCCCCTTTATGAGGTCCCGATTTAAAGGTCCCGATTACGTGACCGCGGCATGTAAACAAAGCAGAGGGATACCGGCACCCCCTAAAGGGGCCTGTATCTCGGGGAGCAGGGGTCCCCGGACCTAAAACAAAAGCGCTTCAGCTCCGGAGACCCTCTGCACATCTACACTATGAGTAAAACACACATATCAATAAAGACTCGTTCCTTACCTTACAGGGTATCTGCTACGGTAACGAAGCAGCATGAATATTTATTTAATAATACTGTACAGTGAGCAGGGGGTCCCCCGAGCTGAACCGCATCACTTTGTGGACCAGGGACCCCCTGCTTCCCGAGTTACAGGCCCCGGTATGTGTGATCGGATGGGCAGTGTCGCCGCCATGTTTATAGCATCCAATACGCTACGTGCCCGCAACAAATATGGCGTCCACACTGTAACCGATGCCCCAAACCGGGGCCTGTAACTCGGGAAGCAGGGGGTCTCTGAGCCACAAATAAATGCGGTTCAGCTCAGGGGGCCCCCTGCTCCCGCACAATATTATTAAAATACATTAATGCTGCTTCATTACCATAGCGGATAGCTGCTAAGGTAATGAAGGGGTTAACGCATAATAACATGTTTATTGGGGACAAATGCCCCCAATAAACATAGCAGCAATACACAACATACAATACAGTAATGGGCAACATTACTATTATCCACAAATGGATAATAGTGCAGTTGTCCATTTAAAATACATACACAACAATAAAGACATTAAATACATATAGCACTCACCCATGTGCGGCTGCCATGATGAAGGCCATCCTCATCTTCATCATGCCCATGCACCATCCGCTTCTGCAAAACAGACACAAGAATTAAAACATCCAATGTAATGTCCCCTAACCCCTTAATCACCATAGTGGTTATTAACCGCTACAGTCATTAAGGGGTTAACCCACCATCACCCACATACCCTCCCCCACTAACCCCCCCCCAACCACCCTCACCCACTACCCACAGGGGAGTCCTACCAAATACCCTTGGGGCCAATACCCCCTCCCCCAGCACATACAGTACAATATTGTGCCAAATAACTATTATCCACATAGGGATAATACATTATTTGGCCATTATTAAACACATTAAATACCGTAATAAAGTAAAGAAAATTGTACTAACCTCATCAATAAGAAGGCTCCGTCGCCAGCATCATCCTTGGGGTCCGTTGCCAAAATAATAAATAGCCAATACATCTCAATTACATTAACATACCAAGGAAACCTTAATCACCTTTTCGGGTACTTAATTGTCCCTAAACAATTAAAATACCATTCATACCAATTACACAATCCTTTCTTCCCCAAGCCTCTGTCACATGGTACTTGAACCAATCAGAGTAGGGATAGTATATTGTAATTGTTGGTGTCCTTTTTTGTATGTTTTGAACTTGTTCTCTGTTACGATAGCTATAGTTAATTGTGTAATTGGTATGGATGGTATTTTAATTGTTTAGGGATGTAATTCATGTCTGTTAATTCATTGATGGTGACTTTATTTGCTGACATAATATACTTATTGTGATGTCAGGCTATTTGAGTTGGATTACTGTATTGTTAACATTGATTTGCAGCGTGTACATGTAGTTTACATGTTATGCTACATGTATACACTGTAAATGCTATGTTTTAAGTGGCATTTGAGGCTTCAGATTGAATGATTACATGAGATTTGTGTAGGAAATTGCTTTTTAATTCATTGAGGATGTTATGCATAAGTGGTGTTGCCATTGCAGGATGGCTTCACCCCTTAATTACCTTTGAGGTTAGTACCCGAAAAGGTGATTAAGGGGTTCCTTGGTATGTTAATGTAATTGAGATGTATTGGCTATTTATTATTTTGGCAACGGACCCCAAGGATGATGCTGGCGACGGAGCCTTCTTATTGATGAGGTTAGTACAATTTTCTTTACTTTATTACGGTATTTAATGTGTTTAATAATGGCCAAATAATGTATTATTCCTATGTGGATAATAGTTATTTGGCACATTATTGTACTGTATGTGCTGGGGGAGGGGGTATTGGCCCCAAGGGTATTTGGTAGGACTCCCCTGTGGGTAGTGGGTGAGGGTGGTTGGGGGGGTTAGTGGGGGAGGGTATGTGGGTGATGGTGGGTTAACCCCTTAATGACTGTAGCGGTTAATAACCGCTATGGTGATTAAGGGGTTAGGGGACATTACATTGGATGTTTTAATTCTTGTGTTGGTTTTTCAGAAGCGGATGGTGCATGGGCAGGATGAAGATGAGGATGGCCTTCATCGTGGCAGCCGCACATGGGTGAGTGCTATATGTATTTAATGTCTTTATTGTTGTGTATGTATTTTAAATGGACAACTGCACTATTATCCATTTGTGGATAATAGTCATTGTGCCATTACTATACTGTATGTTAGGGGGGTATAGGTGTTGTTGGGGTCATATATATATATATATATATATATATATATTTATTTAGTTAGTGTGGGGCTGGTATGTGTATTTTTTATTATTGTGGGTAGTGGGGGTGGGTGAAGGGGGTATTAGCCCCAACGGTGTTTGTTTAGGGCTTGTGGGTGGGTAGCGGGAGGCCTTAACCCCTTCATGACCGTAGCGGTATTAACCGCTACGGTCGTGAAGGGGTTAAGTGCACCCGCAACCCCCCCCCCGCAAGCCTTAAACAAACACCAAGGGCCAAATACCCCCTTCACCCACCCCCGCTACCCATAATAAAGCTGGCACGGCTGTTTAACCCCTTCATTACCTTAGCGGTTAACCGCTAAGGTAATGAAGTGGGCTTTAAATGCATTTTCCTGCCTCGGATGCATGCCGGGGGGGTCCGGTGCTGATATTAATGGTATCAGCTCCGGCGACACCCGGCATCAATCCCAGCCAGGAAAAAGGCCTGAATTTTTTCTAAGTGCCGATCCGCCACTCATCCGCTGCCTCTGAGCAGCAACTTGCCATCTTTTTCTTGCGTGGCTGATCCGCCAGCGAAACGGTATTCTAGAGAGACGAATAGCTCCGCTTAGCTACTCGCCTTTACTAGAATACAGGGTGGCTGAAAAAGTTGGATTTTTAGGCGTAAAGTGCCTTCTCGCCCCGCCACCGACGATAAAAATTAAACCGCCAGCCAAACTGGCGGTTTGATTGAATCTCGCCACTTTCTAGCCCGTTACTGCATACGGATAGGCTTTTTAGGCGGGAAAGTGGCGAGAAGTGCCTTTTCGCCGCTTACTGCATGAGGCCCTAAGGATCCACAACGTTTCAGGTCCACACAGGACTTTTCATCAGATGCCTGCTATTTTTGCGATGGAGAACAACAGAAACGGCACTGTTTATTTGTCCATTGAATGCTAAAATATAACTAGCATTATGCCAAAAAAGGGATTGAGCTAATTGATTGTCATGTTCCATTTCTTATTTGGATTTTGGTCCAAGACGAAAGGAAGTTTTATCCCACTGCCCCAAACATTGTGTTGTACCCACTACACATTAAATTTGTGAACTAATAAATAGCGAAATCTGAGATTTTTTTTATACCAATCCTTTTGTGCTGATACAGTACTTTTTATCTGCATATAATCCAAGCAAAGCAGGCCTACTTAACCCATCCCCTAAAACCCATTTGCGTTTGCTCTGAAAGTTGGCATTTATTCAAAAGGCTTTATCTGTAGTCTATTGCCAAAAAGGTCTGGCCTGTGCCTAAGGCCTCATTCAGGGTGCAGGCTTCGGAGGGAGGGTGTGCTGACGTGCGAGCTGCCGTGGGACACAATGTATTCAAATTGAATACTGGTTGTCAGGGTAGCAGCTGCCCTGTCTCCGAAGTACGGAGTTGACGCTGGCTACAGTTTCAATAAACAACCCAAGTCGTTTTTTGAAGCTGCAGCACCATCACTGAGAATGATTTCAAGACTGCAACTTGGATCCCTAACCTCAGGTCTGTAGCCCCGCCCCCTCCCCGCCTCCTCAACTCCTGAAAAAGTCTGCTGGGGAGGATGAACACACATCGCCCAGCAGACAGCCGCCCGCCCCCGCGAACGCCCGCCCTCCAACTCCTGCCTCTGGCACCCTGAACGAGGCCTAAGTAAAATGTTTACTGAAAATAATGTTTAAGATAAACACTAAGAAAATGTGAGTCAAAATCTAAACCTTAAAGAGGGGGTCAGAATTCTTGCATCTTAACAAAATTAAACAAAGCATTGATTCTGTACACATTCATGTCAATATTATAGAAGTGAGATATAACTGAGTAACCTAAATGGTCGCCCTAACATGCATTAGCAAATGGTGTGTTCATGCAGTTAAATGTGTTATTAATATTATCATTGTTGTTGTCATTATTATGCGATCTCTACAATTTTTATAATTGTTTCCATTTAGGTGTTCTAACAAGAAACATAGGGGCGTGTGTTTTTTTGTTAAATTGGACAGTGTCATAATGCCACAAGCGAACAGATGTGCCAAAGACAGCTTAATCAAGTGTTAAACATCATATAACAGCTATAATCTTTTGTATCATATGATTTTCAGTGACTGAATCCAGAAATGATGAATGTTGGCCAGACGCTATTTTGTAGTCCAGTAAAGAGGGCGTGGTTTACAATTTGAAGGAAAGTCTGATCCGTTGCTAACAAGCGTACCATTTCACATCTCTAAAGCTTGTGTTGCTGTGGTCACACGAAGACCATATACGGTATGCTTGTGGATATTAAACTTAAAATACAGTAGAAACAATTAAAAATAAGACACATTATGAAGAGACATGGAAGAAATATGACCATCTATTTTTTTAATGACATTTAAGAACATTTTAGGTTAGTGTACTGAATTTGAGAGTTTTTAATTGCAAAAGATGGGAATCATTAAACAGTCATGTGATATTTCTTGCAGAAACAGAGTGATCAATCACCTAAGATTTACAGCACTTTATATATTTCATAATAATTTTTTTAGAACTAGTTCTTGTATTTGCACTAATGTATGCTTGTATTATAAATCTATACACATCAAAAAGTATGATGAATGTCCTGTACAGTAAATGTAACCCATGCATACAGTTTAAGTACTATCACTTGAACTCTAATTGAGTTTTGCCTGTTGTATGAGTTTAACGTTTGTATTTTTACCTCCTTTAAAAAGAACACTCTATAGGTCTCTTTTACTAAGTGGTTGTACTGCGTATTATGTGGTATAGTAGTTATTACAACATTGTTTCATGAATAAATCTAATAATCAGCAGTGTCAGACACACAGACACTAATAGTCCCAGTACAGACAACACAAACACAGATGTTTTATTATGTGTATTTTTATTTCTGGCAGATGTTGGCATTTTGTGTCAGGGATTTTACTTAATCTGCATGTTGTGATACCTTTGGAGGTCTAGTAAAAGCCATATATTTAGTTTCTAGCCATCTTTGCAAATATAAAAAAAAAACGTCTAAAACAAATGTAATATCAAATGTAAGCACCCCGTCTTGCTAAATTAAAGTATACTAAAATGATTCTAACTACAGTAGGATTTGAGATGTGCAAAACTTTCTCATAAAAACGTTGGTCCTTAGCCATGTACTGTATGAGACAAGGGGACAGAAAAAAGTTCCTAATATAGCACTCAGGTATACCAAAAAATACAAAATATTGTATTACAAATACATCACTAGAAAATCACATGAAAAATATTTAAAAACACATAGAGAAAATCCCCACAATCTCCAAATGGGCAGAAAAGTATGTGCATAAATTGAATATGAGCTAATAATATCTAAACCTCATATTCCAAACAAAACTCATTATTGAGAACAAACGGCAACTGGCTTATTTGGAAAAAAAATAGTACCACAACTGGCCGACCAGAAAAAATCTTTATCTGCCTACAATGTTGTCATACCAGAACGAATAAATATACATTGGGGAATAAGGCATACGTACAGTACCTCAAAAACAGCCAAACATGTATTAGAACTATTATTGGGAACTGGGTATATAGCTTAAATGAAGTCATGATCTGTATTGAACATTTGGGCAGATCACCCTAGGGGCTCCCATTTCTACATCCTACACCAATAAGAGAAGTCATATTGACTGATTCTGCATGCGGGCGTGTGGCACTTACCATTCGTGCCAGGAAGGAATAAACCTGGGCACTACGGATTTATGCTAAGAAAATTTATTGTGAGCCAATGATGTACGACGTTTCGGCCTCAAGTGCCTTTCTCAAATGCAAATGGCATAATAATATATATTCGTGGCCATTCGTGACCAATAAACAATGTTTATACACAGACATTTTTCGGCTTGTGCACTAGCCCTTTCGGACCATAGCTACATTATATGCTAAAGAAATAGTTCCTTATACCCATGTGTGACAATAGATTACTGTATGGTCTACTATTGGAGTGTTCATCAGAGACATGCCCATCTAAGATATAATCATCTTCACTCTATTGATATCCATATGAATGCAAATTGGGACTTATACCTGCATTACATGATTTGAGTGCTGATATGTTTTTGCCATTGAGTCATTACAATTGGGGTACCAGGTGTACGGGTCCTTTATATTCCATGGCTATGTTGTAGGGTTTTATACTGTAGGTGCTCATCAGAGCCATTGCATATATGAGACATTGAACTCTAACTATACACAACTCAAGATCATGTCAGGATATCATTAACCCTTATTAGGACTTCACGAACATAATCACTTAGCAGCTCTAAATAAACCCAGTGGAGATACTATTATCTATATCTACTTTCCATACATATGGGTATATGGGTGCAATAGCTGTGTGGCTTGTTTTCCAATCACCACAACACTAAGAGGATTTTATAAACTTTCTACTGTAGATACTTCATTTGATTGTATATATTGTGATTTTTTTTGGATGCATTAAAGTTTTGTTATTTTCATATTTTAAAATAGCTGGTCTGTTTCGATCTATTATGGTTGCCATTTAGATACTATCTGAAGCACCACTAGAGTCCTAAACATCTATTTACTGTGTATAGAGTGCAATAATTAGGGTGCTTTGGATCTCTTTGGATCAAATTTGTTTAAATTCTATTATTACTCCTTATGCACCATGCATTATACTTAAGGTCTATCAATATTAGGAGATTTAAAGGTGAGCAGTGTATATATATTTTTTCATTATATAACATTATTAATAAGATTTCTTTGTAAAAGAGAGCAAGTGGTCAGTAACGTAGTCCAGAAAAAAATGTCCACAGTGTTAAGAATGAAAAAATATACGTAGTAGCTGAAAAAGTCTCAAAAACAGTTGGCAAAAGCCTAAAAATAGAAAAAAAAAGTTTAAAATCATTAATTACAGTATATTGTATTGTATGTCTTTATTTATATAGCGCCATTAATGTACATAACGCTTCACAGTAGTAATACATGTGGTAATAAAATAATTAACAGATAATATAAATAACAGGTCATGGGAATAAGTGCTTCAGACATAAAAGTAACATTAAGGAAGAGGAGTCCCTGTCCCGAGGAGCTTACAGTCTAATGATTAGCCAGTGTTGCAGCATTGGCGTTCTGGTAATATTGGAGATAGCAAGTCCAGCTTCCAAGGTAACGGTGCTCCATAGTAAAACAGCATCAGTAAGCACAGCATTGGAGAGTCCATGGGAAAGCGCAGCCCCGCCTCAAGTTTTGCTTTGTTGCTTCTTCCTGTGCTTGATGTGAATCCTGTGTCTCAGAGTTATAAGTTGATCCACCACAGTGGCATCCCTTTTCCTCCGGTTTCTCATCAATGTAACGCCATGGCTCTATGTGACCAGAAGAGAAAGATACAGAGATGTTATGAACAGTCATGAATTTAAATTCCCAATTTTACAAAAAAAGTGAAACCCAGAGATTCATTCAATCCAGCTGGCATAAGAGAGCATAAGAGAAACAAGTTTTACTACCCATTTGCATTCTCTCTGAAGGGGACATTTCTCAAAATCCCACCTCCCTTCTTACTTTATCAATCCAAAATGCCTAAAAAGCAGTAGATCTTGTTTAGCATTTTTTGTGTTGCGAGGGTGCTCTAAAACATGGAACTTTAATTCTGCTGATATCATGTCTATATCAATTCTGTTTTATGAATAGTTAAGGTAGTACTGTATGTCATTTGCTCTCCCTCACTCCAGTGGTCCTAGGACTTCTTGGTTGCGGCACCACAACCCCAAGATCGATTGGGTGACCAATCAAGAGACAGCCTGGGGACAACATTGCCATGAATCTTGCCTTCCTTTGTCTCTCACCATCTCTGAGGTTCCGGTACCTACAGAGACTTCCTCGTCATGCCTTCCAATTTTTTTACCAGGACTTGCCGATGTATTTGACAAAGAACAGGCAGAAGATTTACCAGCACACCAACCTTATGATTGTGCCATCGATTTGCTCCCAGGGGCTTCCCCTGCTTGAGGCTGCACTTACCCCTTTCGGAACCAAAAACCAAGGCAATGCAGGAATACATTTTGGAGAACCTCATAATCAAGTTCTCCACTGGTGTGGGTTTCTTCTTCGCTTCCAAAAAAGATGGTTCTCTCAGGCCATGTATCGATTACAGAGGTCTAAATAAAATCACCGTAAAAAATTGGTATCCTCTACCCCTCATTCTTGAACTTTTCGACCACTAACGCAAGGCTACGATATTCACCAAACTGGAGCTTCATGGAGCTTACAATTTAATTCAGATCAGAGAGGGTGAATAGTGGAAAACAGCCTTTAATACCCCTGACGGTCACTACGAATACCTGGTCATGCCATTCGGGTTATGCAACACATCAGCCGTATTTCAAAATTTCATCAATGAGATTTTCCGGGATCGACTTGACCAATTTCTCATGGTATATCTGGACGATATCCTTATCTTTTCCAGTTCTTTGTCCGAACATCGGGCACAGGTTAGACTCATCCTCCAAAGACTTCGGGACCACTCCCTCTTTGCCAAGCTCGAGAAGTGCAAATTCGAACAAATGAAGATTTCTTTCCTTGGGTATTTCATCTCTTCCCTTGGGTTTGAGATGGATTGTACAAAAGTATCGGCAGTACTGGATTGGCCCTTACCGTTAAACCTCAAACAGACGCAATGATTTCTTGGGTTCGCCAACATCTACTGTCGATTTATCAGGAATTTCTCTAAGGTGATTGCACCCATTACAGCTCTTACTAAGAAAGTGACGAATCCTAAAATATGGCCCTCTGAGGCTCTTCTGGCTTTTGAGGAGCTAAAGTCTGCCTTTTCTTCCGTACCTGTTCTGATCTATCCAGATCCTATGAAACCTTTTGTGCTTGAAGTGGACGCATCCGATCTGTCAGCTGGAGCCATTCTTTCTGCATTATATGTGCTCAGACGAAGGTGCCAAGGACGTTACCCTGTGGGTTGCTCCAGCTCTTACCTGTTCCAAGCCGACGTGGACCCACTTATCCATAGATTTTAGCGTGGAACTGCCTCCCTCCAGGGGTATGACTACCATACTGGTAGTAGTTGATTGCTTTACTCGTCAAGCTCATTTTGTTCCTCTCAGGAAACTACCTACAGTTTCAGAACTATCTGAAATCTTTATTCAGAGGATATTTCCCCTTCATGGAGTCCCGACGGATATTGTCTCAGACCGCGGATACAATTTGTCTCAAGATTTTGGAAGGCCTTCTGTCAAAGAATGGAATCTCCCATCATTTTTCTTCTTCTTCCTACCATCCCCAGTCCAAAGGACTCTCGGAAAGTGACAGTCAGTCCTTAGAACAATTCCTGCAATGCTTTTGTTTCTGAGCTACAGAATGACTGGGTTGATCTGCTCCTGTAGGCCGCGTTTTCCCGCAATTGCATGAAGCACGATTCAACACTGGAATCACCATTCTTTTGTGCCCACGAGTACCATCCCGCTGCCCTTCATCCTTCCTGTCCAATAGCAAGAAAGAGGGGAACCCTCAATGGTAGGCACTACACATCTATACGACCAATATAAATCCACGTAGATGTCCGCACATAACACCACGAGTACCGGAGTGGTGCACACTTGTTAACCATATGCAAACTACAACCACAATATGACAAGCAATCACCTAGATGTGGGACACACTGACTCATAGAGATCCTGAGGTCCCCCCGAGGGAACCCACAGAGTCGTGCGGTAACAGAGAGAATCCCTTGGTGATGGTAGAAGCAGTAGTTAGCAGTAAATGGCCAGCGTACTCACAAGTCCATCCGCTGATGTATTCCACTTGTCCGGTAAACAGCATGCATCCTCTGTTGTAGATAAGTAAAAAAGAAAAAAGGCAGGGTGTACTGCTAGGGAAAGAAAGAGAACTGGAAGCCAAAAATAGAAAAATAACAAAAGATTTAATGAGGCATCATGCCTAGTTAAAAAGAGAAACCTCTAACGCGTTTCTCGCCAGGGGGGCTTTATCTTTGATAGATAGATAAAGATAAATCTCACCTGGGAAGAAATGCATTAGATGTTTCTTTTTAACTAGGCATGATGCCTCAAAAATCTTTTGTTATTTTTCTATTTTTGGCCTCCAGTTCTCTTTCTTTCCCTAGCATTGCTCCTAGCCTTTTTTCTTTTTTGCTTACCCTTCCAGTCCACTCTGGATTTCCTGCAGTGGATGACAAAATCCAAGAACTCCAATTACTCTGGAAGAAAATCCAGGCCAATCTGAACAAAGTCGCCCTCCAGTAAAAAACCCAGGCGGATAAACGTCAGCGACCACCACCTCCGTTTCAAGTGGGAGATCAGGTTTGGCTGGTTACAAAAAATATCCACTTGAACTGACATTTATCATTTGGGTCGCATATTGATACCATGACATCCAAAATCTACTGTATGCCAAATTAGAAGGAACAAATCCTCCCTGAACCAGTTGGTCAGAAAGCACATCGCTCAGCAGGTGCTAATGGCAATTGTGCAAAAAACACTAATTTAATAGCAGTGGTACCGCCCGTTCTCACGGTCAGTAATCAGTTGGACACTCACTGGGGCCGATTCACTAAGCTCCGTTAAAGGGCTTTAAGAGCGCAATGTACCCTTTAAGCCCTATAAGGCTGCAGTGAGATTCACTAAGCAGTGATAACTGCGCTTTATCGGTCTTAAATGGGTTTTTTTTTGCCCTCGGCGCAAAATGCGCATGATCAACCTATAGCGCTGATTTTTGTCAGTACTACCGATTCACTAAGCAGCGCTAAGTGAATCGGCCTTAAAAAACGCGCCAAACAAACGCGCCAGCAAAAGGCAGGCGCAAAAGAAGCTGGACTTTGAAAAAATTTCATTGTTTACCTTTTTGCTGGCATACCATCCATACAACAGGCTCGCAGGGGCGTCCGGGGTTTCCCATGCCTGCGGTACCAATGGTGTGCCCCCAAAAATTAAACAATACTCTAAAAAAATACCCCCTTCCCCTAACACATAAAGTACATTAATGTGCAAAATTACTATTATCCACATTGGATAATAATGCATTTGCATATTAAATATACATTAATACAATAAATACATTAAATACATTTTGTGCTCACCCTTGTCCGGCACCCACGATGAAGGCCACCCACATCTTCCTCCCCGTCCATACACTGGGGTGCTGAAAAATACACAAAATAAGAAAAAGTGCCAAACTAATGTCCCCTAACCCTTAATGACCTTAGCGGTTATTAACCGCTACAGTCATTAAGGGGTTAAGCCACCCTGACACAATACCCACCCTTCACCCATTTATTTGTACAGTGGCTTCATCATGTGTGCAATAAAAGAGCATTAAAAACAATTGAAACACATTAAAAATCAACATACAATACAACCACTGATTTGTCCTGTACGTATGTATACCCATAGTGACATACATACATTCAGGCCAAATAAATGGACATAAAAAAAAATGGACGTCAGATAAAAATGCTAAAAAACCTGTAAAATAAAATTAAAATACATTTTCTTTTTTGACTTACCATTAGATGAACCCGTCACAGCAATCAAGGGGAACCAGAAGCACTGGAGCAGCTAATCCAACAACAGGAACCAGGTAACCATAAAATAAAAAAAACCATTACCATCCACAAGTGTCTTTATCTTCTTTTTTCTAGTTGTAATACATAGTGGGGGTCTTCTCCGTCTTCTTCTGTCTTCTTCTGTCTTCTGTCTTCTTCCGGGATCTTCTTATCTTCATACGCCACACCCTGGTCTTCTTTCTTCATAGGAAGTCTTTCCTCCTTGGCGTCTAGCCTGAAAATGAGACGACATAGGCTTTTAAAGGCCTATGACGTCACATTTTTGTCATATGGTTCTCACGGTCCTGATTGAGCCGTGAAAACCATGTGTTTTGGCCGACAAAAAAAAAATGATGATGTCATTTAAAGGCAATGAAAGCACAGCCAATCAGAATTGGCTGTGCTTCAATTGTCTTTAAGATGATGTCATGAACAGAAAGATGTCCGGCCTCACATGGTACGGTAGCCAATCACAGCGTGGTGAATACATCCCAACTCTGATTGGCTCAAGTACCATGTGACAGGCTTTCAATAACGTCACATCCGTTCTCCCCAAAGCCTCTGTCACATGGTCTACTTCAGCCAATCAGAGTTGGGATGGAGTTCTCACGCTCTGATTGGCTACCTTACCATGTGAGGCCGGACATCTTTCTTTTCATGACGTCATCTTAAAGGCAATTGAAGCACAGCCAATTCTGATTGGCTGTGCTTTCATTGCCTTTAAATGACGTCATCATTTTTTTTTTGTCGGCCAAAACACATGGTTTTCACAGCCCAATCAGGACCGTGAGAACCATATGACGAAAATGTGATGTCATAGGCCTTTAAAAGCCTATGTCGTCTCATTTTCAGGCTAGACGCCGAGGAAGAAAGACCACGGCGTGGTGTATGAAGATAAGAAGACCCCGGAAGAAGACAGAAGACCCCAGAAGAAGACAGAAGAAGACAGAGAAGACCCCCACTATGGATTACAACTAGAAAAAAGAAGATAAAGACACTTGTGAGTGGTAATGGTTTTTTTATTTTATGGTTACCTGGTTCCTGTTGTTGGATTAGCTGCTCCAGTGCTTCCGGTTCCCCTTGATTGCTGTGACTGGTTCATCTACAGTAATGGCAAGTAAAAAAAAAATGTATTTTATTTTTATTTTACAGGTTTTTTGGATTTTTTTCCCTAACGTCCATTTTTTTTTATGTCCATTTATTTGTCCTGAATGTATGTATGTCGTTATGGGTATACATACGTACAGGACAAATCAGTGATTGTATTGTATGTTCATTTTTTAATGTGATTAAATTGTTTTTAATGCTCTTTTATTGCACCTGTATTTATGTCTGTAAACTATAGATGGACATACATACAGGTATAATAAAAACGTGTTGGCTTGCCTTGATTGGTTGTTTTTGTGAATAATAATTTGCTGCTTTGTGTAAAAATGTGTTGCTAATGTACATTTAATTTTTGCAAATGTTTAGTTAAAGCCTGGTTGCTATAGATTATTTTAGTGGCTTATTTTTGGAAGATAGATTTTGTTTGATGGTTACTTTGACATAGATTATTGTTCACAATGGTTTGTTTGTTGGATTTCAAGTGTGTAATTGATTTGTATTGTAATTGATTGGTGATTGGATTAATTGATGGTAAATTAATTGTGTTGATGATTTGTTTTTCTTTAATGATTGTATTTGTATCTTGTTTGGATTTGTGTCTTTGATTTGGAGCATTGTTTGACATAGTATATATGATGCAAAGATTATTTGTATCATGTACACATTGTCAAATTGAGTGTTTGCATTTTGATTTATTAGACATTGATTGAGCTTGGTGCTGTTTGATATTTGGAGAGATTTGAATTTGGCCATGTACAGTATTTATTTGTATATTGTTTAATCATGCATATACAGTATATATATATATATATATATATATATATATATATATATATATATATATATATATACATACACAGTATAATATATATATATATATATATATATATATATATACACATGATGAAGCCACTGTACAAATAAATGGGTGAAGGGTGGTATCGGGTCAGGGTGGCTTAACCCCTTAATGACTGTAGCTGTTAATAACCGCTAAGGTCATTAAGGGGTTAGGGGACATAGTTTGGCACTTTTTCTTATTGTGTATATTTTTCAGCACCCCCAGTGTATGGACGGGGAGGAAGATGCGGCTGGCCTTCATCGTGGGTGCCAGACAAGGGTGAGTACTAAATGTATTTAATGTATTTATTGTATTAATGTATATTTAATGGGCAAATGCATTATTATCCATATGTGGATAATAGTAATTTTGCACATTAAAGTATAGTTTGTGTTAGGGGGCGGGGGGGATGTGTGTGGTATATTGCTATGTTTATTAGAGGCAATTGTCCCCAATAAACATGCGATAATGCCTTAACCCCTGCATTGCCTTAGCGGATAGCCACTAAGATAATGAAGCTGCTTTAATGTATTTTTATTAATATTGTGCAGTAGCAGGGGACCCCCTGCTCCCGCACACTATTATTAAAATTTTCATTAATCCATCATTACCATAGCGGATACCTGCTATGGTAATGAATTATTATTTATTGTTATGTGTTTCTTAATACTATTGTAGATGTGCAGGGGCTCTCCTGAGCTGAAACGCATTGGTTTCAGGTCTGAGGACCCCCAACTTCAGGAGTTACAGGCCCTTTTATGGGGTGCCGGTATCCCCTGCACTTTAAAGCTCCCGCTTCACGTGACCGGGACATGTAAATTCTGCAGGGGATACCGGCACCCCGTAACGGGGCCTATATCTCCTGAAGTAGGGGTCCTCGGACCTGAAACCAATGCGGTTCAGCTCAGAAGACCCCCTGCTCATGTATACTACAATTAAAAATCATATTTGGCCAGCACGATCGCCTGTAAGAGCCATGCATCGAGACGCAGCGTCTCCATGAAGTTCTTACAGGCTGCTTTGTTTATAATAGTTATCATGCTAAATAACTTTTAGCACGATAACAGGGGGGAAAAAGGTGATTGCGCGCTATGGCCCTTTTGGCCAAGGCTGGCCATAAACACGCCAAACAGCCTTAGTGAATAGCGCTTATGGCTTCAGCCTTTTGCGGCCGAGCGATAGAACCCATTTTAGCGCTACTTAACGTAGCTTAGTGAATCGGCCCCACTGACTCTGTTATCATATACATGCAGCAGCTTTCTCCTTCACAGATGATCCAGCTGTGCCAGCACTTTACTTTAGCTTGCATTTAGCTAGCAGCACATTTTGAGATCCTCTTATTATATAGATTTAGTTGAACACAAAAGAATCTTAGAATCGGTGTTCCTAGCAGTTACAACCTCTTTTCACTGCTTAATTTCCGTGAGAGCCTAGCGACTTAGAACAAATTGAAGTTTTCCTCCCTGAAGTGCAGGCTTCATTGCCGTGGAAACTTTTCAATTTAAACTGTCTGGTAGGCATACTGTTACTATCATCTATGAAATAAGACACAAGTATGCAATTCTGTAGTACTATCAATCTTTATTTCACACTCAATATGATACACTATTTTTAATATGCTTGTTCAATCTGATATTTCACTCTGTGTAGCGGCTGCCTACATGTTTATTTATTATTGCCTTTAACTGTCTGCTGTATAGCGTTACTTACCATGTGAGCTCTGTTGCCTAATCTGTACCCCTCACGTTGACATCTGTCACTCATTAGTTGTTGCTTAACAACAGTAACCTCACCCTCTCTCCCTTTCACGCCAAATTTGGGGTTTATAAATTGTATGGCCCTGAGCAATTTAGTTACCCCTGAAGAATGTTCCCTTTTGGAATAAAATATTAGGCTAAATGTTTGCTTGTTGAACTTAAATACTCTGTATCCCACTACTGTGCCATGCTGTATTTCGGATCACAATGTGACCCTTACTGACCTATATATATTATTAAGGTTATGGTGGGTAAAAAGTGCTGTGTGCTGGGTGATAATGGTGAAAGGCAGGGTTGCAGACCTGTCTGAGACATGCAAATGAGCACACAGTAATATTTACAGTTGATATATATATATATATATATATGAGTTAAGACACTGACTGGCACTGAGAGTTTGAAGCAGGGGAGCCTGGTTCATTTCCCAGTGTTGGCTCCTTGTGACCTCTGGCAAGTCACTGTATCTCCCTGTGCCTCAGGCACCAAAGCATAGATTGTAAGCTCCACAGGGCAGGGACCTGTGCCTGCAAAATGTCTCTGTAATGCGCTACTAAAAGACTAGCAGCGCTATACAAGAACATGCTATTATTATTATTATTATTCAGAGGAGTTTAATCTCCTGCATGTCGGAAATCATACATACTATACCTCTCTCCAACATACACAGAGTCCATGACTGTCATATATCCCCTACCCCCAGCGTAACATTGTCCTGTGGAGCCACCCATGCACCGAGACTGTGCAGCACACTGTCGGAGAACTCCGACTTCAATCTACTTTAACTTTTAATTTTTTTCTTCTTTGACTTCTAAATCGAAGAATTCTCCAAACTTCTCCTTATTTTCTGTTACTTTGACTGTCGGACTTCAAATGGTATCTGTAGATCTGGTTGTCATTGTTCAAATGTCTTTTTCTAAGATCACCTTCATTCCTACCAGTATCTTTGATTTTTCCACTTGGGCAAAATAATCTGGCCCTTGGGGCATGAATCACTCCAATTTGCTACATTTTTATAAAATCATACCCACGATGTGTTCTCGTTATTGAAGTGGACACAGTTGTCAAAGTCTTTGTAACTTATGCACATACACAGTGTACCTCATGCAGTAAAGTCTGATAGAAATTATCGGCAGGGTTTTGAAATCGCCATTTTTTTGCCGTGTTGCTCTCACGGTATGCAGAAGGACCCAAAAAACAGTGAGAGCAACATTTCCAAACATTGTCGAGTTGCCGGTGGTGATAGGACCTGCCCTTCGATAAGGGAACTAAATCCCCAATCTGATTGGTTGTAGTACACCATGTGACTCCCTTTGGATAACATCACATACTTGACCTAAAATAACTCCATCACACGGTGTTCTACAACCAATCAGATTGGGGATTTAGTTCCCATGATCTGATTGGCTGAAATACCATGTGACGCCGGCCATCTTAGAATTAGGGACGTCATGTTAAAGGGAAATGAAGCACAGCCATTCTGATTGACTGGCATCATTCCCTTTAAATGACGTCATACATTTTTTTTAAAAATCGGAACAAGGTTTTAACAGCCAATCAGATGGCTGTTGAACCAGTTCCTGCCCAAATGTGACTTCACAAGCCATATTTAAGGCCGTGGCACCTCATTTGAGCCTAAGTAGATGACGAGACAACATCGGTTGGAGACCACCTGGAGGCTCATGGAGCCAGGCGGAGCACTGCGGACAGCCGTCGGGACCACCGGGGACCCCCCGCCGCCCTGGGGTATTAATTGTGTGTGTAAAAAAATAAATTGTAGTTTCACAGTATGTGGTGGCAAGGGGGGTGGTTTGTGTATTGGTGTTTATTAGATATTGTAATGTTTTATTGTGGGCCAGGAGATGGGAAGTGGGGCTGTGTTTTTTTTTATATTGTATGTAGCGGGGATGGTGAAGGGGGTATTATCCAGAGGATGGGTGTTTAGGCCGACCGGTTGGCTACCGGGAGGGGTTAACCCCTTCATTACCTTAGCGGTATTAACCGCTAAGGTAATGAAGGGCTTAAGTCCACCCGCAATCCCCCCGCAAGGCCTAAACACCCACCCAGGGCAAAATACCACCTTCATCCACCCCCCGCTACCCACAATAAGCCTGGCACGGGTGGTTAACCCCTTCAATGCCTTAGTGGTTAGCCCTAAGGTAATGAAGTGGGCTGTAAATGCATTTTTCAGGCATCTGATTCATGCCGGAGGTCTCCAGTGGATATATTAATGGATATGTGGGAGAGGGAGTGGCTCAGTGAGTAAAAGACACTGAGTGGCACTGAGAGTTTGAAGCAGGGGAGCCTGGTTCAATTCCTGGTGTCGGCTCCTTGTGACCTTGGGCAAGTCACTTTATCTCCCTGTGCCTCAGGCACCAAAAACATAGATTGTGAGCTCCACGGGGCAGGGACCTGTGCCTACAAAATGTATCTGTAAAGCGCTACGTATAACTGGCAGCGCTATACAAAAACATGCTATTATTATTATTATTATTATATCAGCTCCGGAGACCCTGGCATCAATCCAATGCAGGAGAAAGGCCTAATTCTTTTTAAGTGCTGTCTTGCCGCTCATCGCCGCTTCTCCCCACCTTCTTGCCAATTTTTTGTGGCAGGACGATTTGGAGAGAAATTCGCCATTCTAGAGCGGCAATCAGCTGCGATAACTTGTTCAGGGCTACTAGAATACAGCGAGTTGGAAAAGCTGGCGATGAGCGCCGAAAAGTGGCATATCGCTGCGCGTCTGCCTTTTTTTCCCCCCGGTAAAAACAAAATCGGCGATTTTTGCTCTTATCGCCAGCTTATCAGGGTTTACTGAATCGCAGTAGGCTTTTTTGGCGATAAGCTGGCGATAAGTTTATCGCTGTTTACTGCATGAGGCCCACTATCTCTTCAAGTATTGACGCTAGCTGCTCACGCTTTGCCCGTTTCTCTTCTTTGGCTTTCTGTACCATTAACTTGACCTGCCTCTGTCGCTGGAGTTCCTTGAAGCACCGCTTTTCCTTGATGCTCTTAGCTTCCTCAAACCTGCGGAGAACATCTCGCTCCATCTTATCTTTCCATTTCTCCAACCCTTCTTTTATTCGTGTAGCAACGAGTTCTTCTAAGTATCATACTGTCTCATCCTCCCATTTAGTGGCACGACCATCTGCATCTGGTTCTGCATAATTGAGCTCCAGAACCTCTGCCTTGGCACAGATCTTATCAAATCTGACTGTACAGCATTGCATCTCTCTTTTACAGTTGACAAACTTGTGTTCTAGGGTAGGGGTGCGCATAAGGGGGGGGGCACGAAGACACTCAAATTAAATGCCGGGTAAGCGGTGAAGGCCTCTGGAAACTGCACTTACCTTGAGACAGATGGTTTCTGGAGACGCGTCGCCATGGCAACGCAGCATCAAGTGATGCTGCGGGTCATGTGACGTCACGTTGCCATGGCAACATGTAATCATGACACCAGGCGCTGGAGCTGAAGCAAGGGGGGGGGCACACAGACAGGGGGACAGCTAGCAGGGGGCGCAAGGAAAAAAGATTGTGTTCCCCTGCTCTAGGGTCTCTCTGTCATTGCATTAATTTATTCAGACGCAAGCACAGCTGCATAACCATTGAAGCATTTCTCAGCATGCGATACCGAATACATTTCTGTCTCATTCTCATCCAGACTGAATCTGTATAGAGGCTGCATTCATTGCAAGCAATCTATTTTAGACAGTGTGGGCACAATAATATGACTGGGTTTTTATTGCACTACTTATTCATAACTTGGTTCTTGTATTCTGCATTTCTTGTGGAAGCAGATTGTAGCACTGCAACGGCATTGCAGATGTGCTTATAGAAATGGACAGCTTGCTTGGTTATGATGTAGGATTTGTATCTGGACTGAATCACACAAGCAGTTTTCTTTATATCCCTGCAGTGTTTTTGCTGCTGATACACCAATCATTTGACTAAAGTGCAACAACACATTGTTTGAATGTCCATACTTCTTCATTTGTCATTGCATTCTCCAGCCTGACTGAACAACATGCGCTACTTTAATCTGGTGAGAAATCTGTTGAGATTTGAGTGCTTGCACATATAGCTTTCTCTCTCTATTCTTCCCTGGATAAAAACTCTGTAGTTTTTCTAGAGTGTCAGAATGCTGCTCTTCTTTTTTTTCAGAAGCTTCTCTGATCTGGGAAAGTTTTGACTGTAGACATAGGGACTTGCTCTTTTCCTTCCTGAGAACGCCCTCTGCTTTTTTCAATGCTAACTGCACCCTTAATGTTTCTTCTTTCACTTGGTTCTTCACCCTTTCTACTTTGTGAAGCTTCTACTTTCTTTCACTGACCTGGCCTGGTCAGTCAAATCTGAAACCTCTTTCAGATTTCTGTTCTCTCGTTTTACAGTCTCTAAACCACTCAGGACTTTTCATGGGCATCCTTCAATGAACACAGCTCTGTGATGAGACTGCAGACCTCGTGGCAAGAGTGTTCCAGCTCTGTGCTGCGTTCGAACCTCTATGACAGACCCAACTCTCTACTGAGATTGTGAACCACTTGCTCAAAGAAATTTTGAGCTCTGTGCTGAGACTGCAGAGCTTCTTTTGAGAGACTCCAGTCTCTGCCTGTGCGTCCTCATACTTCCGTTTCCAGCTAGCAATAATTTTAATAGAGTGACAATGCTTCTCCTCCATGGTGGTAAAAGTAGCAGTTGCCTTCTCAAGATCAGTCACCATGTTCTCCCACTCCCCCTGCATGAGACGTTTTGACTGCTCCATAGATACACACTCCACGTTAGCTGACACATTTGTCGCACGATTTTAGCTCCTTTTCCCAATGTTCAAGTAACAATCATAATCATCCCTGGCAGTGCATGAGTTAAGGCATATTTAGCCTGGTTCAAGGATTTCTTTCTGTTGCTGATACTTTTCCTTTGCCGCCATTCTTGTGACAATTCCACAAGTCACTCTGAGTTGCAGCTCCTTTCTGCCGCATGTTTTCCTGACTTCGCAGGGTTATCTTTCAATGTTTTTGTAACTTTCGCTCTTAGTGGACAAACTCTTCTCTTTTTCTTCTTCCACTTTACTTTGGTAGCTCCTGAGATCAGTAGTACTGGTAACACTCAGATTGCTAAAAGCGTGTGTATTTTCCTTGTGCTTAGCACGCTTTGCTTGCTGTGGCATTTGCTGGAGACAATCTTCCTCATGATGCTGGTGCATGCCTCTGTCACATTATATATCTATATCTATTTCATGGACACAACAGTTCAAATTTAAAAAAGAATTGTTTTTATCCATAATGATTTTACAAAGCAACACGAAAACAAACCATACCACAGACAATTTTCAAACACAAAAAAAAAACTATTTTTGTAAAAGTTTGGATTAAATTGGATGTTAACGAAGAATTTTCTGAAAGGTGCTATTTGGTGGATTTTCATACCTTTTGTAGTTTTTTTCTATTTGAAATTGACCAAAATTTGCTGTGTTTACAAATGTTTGAATTTTTTTCACACCTGTCTGAAACAAGAGTACATTCTGCATCTATAAATGACATGTCAGTATCACATCTTAAAGGATATCTTGTAAACTCATCTAAGAGAGAACCCTATTCAGACTTGTTTAAAATAAAAGGAAAATCCAGTAAGGCAATTGTTGAGTGTCAGCAGTGAGAAAACTTAAACTCTTTCAAATAAAAAGAGACTAAGTGATTCAAAGAACTCAACAAGTTGAACCTTAAATACTGTAAATGCATGTACAGTACCGGCATCTTTTATTCGAACACTTCCCGCACGGCAGGATGCGTGCGGGAAGCGTGGTGACGCGGCTTGTTGCAGCGCACTGTGACGTCACTGTCACGTGACGCGCCCGGCTTCCGCGGCTTCCCCGGCTTCCCCGACACCCCTGGAGTGTAAATTGAGGTAAGCGGGGGTGCGGGGAAGCAGAGGGGCAGAGCAGGAGCCGGGTTCGGGGTCGGGAAGGGGGGCGAAAATGCGCCCGAAGTGGAGGCGGGGTGCGTGGTGGAACCGCGGCGGCACGCGGTCTTGACTGGCGCCACCCGGATTAGACCCCGGCATGCCGCCGGCATTACATAGAATAAAAGTTGCCAGTACTGTACCAATAATTTATGGCAACCATCGGCAGATTAAGAGTTGGTTGTGTGACACAGAAATAGGGGTGACAAAAAATAAGTTGTTACTATATGTATGACTTGATCTAGATTTAGGGGCAATAGAGTTATTACAGTAGCATATTGTATGTTTGAAAGTTATGGCTCTAGATCAGGATAAATATAAGATCTAACATTTTCACGTTAATATGAGGTGGAAGTTGTCGAGTTGTACGTTTAGTGACACAACGTGCAATTTTCATCTATTAATTAACAATTATATATTTATTTTTCCCTTTTTTATGAGGCTCAAAACTTCCATTTGTTTGCAATGATATTGTCTGGGGACTCTAAAAATGATAGCCAAATCTAAATCATCCCCCACTGGTGGTTAACTTACTCTTCAATTAAAACCATAATGTAATTTTAGAAAAGTTCAAAAACAGTACAAAGTACAAGTTCAAAAACAAAAGTACAGTATACTACAGTACATAACTACAGTATACTGTTGCACATAAATGGTGCTTTTACTAAGTATATACTGTACAGTCCTGTACTATAGATACACAAAGAGCAGTACTACTGTACAACAGATACAATTGACAATTTGACATACACGCATGCGCAGAAATGTGATGACACGCATATGCGTTTCAACAAGGTTCTAATTTGACATACATGCACGCGCAGAAATGTGATGACACGCATATATATTTCAACAAGGTTCCAATTTGACATACACGCATGCGCAGAAATGTAATGACACGTATATGCATTTCAACAAAGAGCCAATTTAATATAAACGCATGTGCAGATTATATATTTTACATTCGGAAGGAGAGCGAAGTTTTATTTTTGTATTATTCGTTTTAACTTTATTATCCTGCACAAATAAAACATTCGTTAAAAATACTTTTTGTTGTGTGTGTTCATATTTCAAATCTTCTACAGTTTCTCAACGGTATTGCAGACAATGCTAAAATGCAATTTTCTGCACTCGATCAAAACACTAGTAAACTCACGTCTTAACGAAGGAAAAATTCAAGAAATCTTGAACCAAAGGAGATACAACCCGTTAAATGATCGGATAACGGACGTTGCATCTGTATATTAAGAGGTACAGTTGCCTCAGAGGTATTGGATCCATCTGTTATGTATGGAATTGCACAGTAATATATAGATAATTATAAACACATACTGTAAAGCGTTACGTTTTCATCTTAAAGCACAGGACATGTACCTGCGCCCTCTGACACCACACAGCTATATCCCCTGCACTAAAACACACCCTTACAAATCATCCTCACACATCCTCTTTCTATCCATGCTTCTCCTCCTTGCTTCTGGGGATATCTCTCCCAATCCTGGTCCTTGCCTTATTCCTACATGTGCTTGTCCTTGCCTGCCAATTGCAACCTCTACTCCTTCTGGTGTCAACCCCTCAAACCTCATACCCATCCCCTGCCACCCTCCCTCCTCTCTCCCTTTCTCCTGTACCCTTTGGAATGCTCGCTCCCTTTCTAACAAGTGCCTCTCTGTACATGACCTTTTTCTCTCTCACTCTCTGCTCCTATGTGCTATAACTGAGACCTGGCTCACTCAGTCTGACACTGCTCTGGAAGCTGTCCTCTCCTATGGTGGCCTTTCCTTCCCCCACACTCCGCGCACTGATGGCAGGGGTGGAGGCGCGGTGCTCCTGCTCTCCTCTCTCTGCCGTTACCGAACCCTTCCTATTCCTCCATCTCTTGCTTTTCTCTCCTTTGAGGCTCACACTGTCCAGATCTTCTCTCCTCTCCCTGTCCATGTGGCAGTCATCTATCGCCCACCTACCTCTACTCATCCCCCTTCTGCCTTTCTCTCTCACTTTGAATCCTGGCTCTCTTTCTTTCTCTCCTCACACTCCCCTGTTCGTCTCCTTGGGGACTTCAATTGCCACATTGATGACATCTCTCTCCCTTGGGCATCCCGCTTTCTCTCTCTAACCTCTTCTTTTGGCATTCAACAGTGGACTGCAGCCAGCACCCACAAGGATGGCCACTACTTAGACCTGGTTTTCACTAAAAACTTCTCTCTCTCCGATTTCTCCATTTCCCCTCTTCCTCTCTCTGACCATCTTCTCATCTCATTCTCTCTATCTCGTTTCTCCTTTTCTCCACCTTCATCTACCCCCCGGTTCTGCAGAAACCTGCGCTCTATTCACTTACCTGACTTTGAGTCCACTTTACGCTCCTCCCTCTCCTCTCTCAGCTCTGCTACAGACACTGACAACCTGGTCAGGAACTACAACTCTGCCTTGTCCTCCTCTCTTGATCTACATGCCCCACTTTCTCTCTGCCGCACTCGCCCTTCTAACCCTAGACCCTGGCTAAATTCCCACACGCGCATGCTGCGTTCCTCCACTCGTTCCTCTGAACGCCTCTGGAGGAAGTCTCACACTCTCGCAGACTTCCTTCACTACAAATTTATGCTATCCTGTTTCAACTCTGCCCTCTCGCAAGCTAAACAAGCCTACTTTTCTGCACTAATCAACATGCACAAGTCTAACCCACGCCGACTGTTCTCTGTCTTTGATACTCTACTCAAACCACCCTTCAGCTGCCTCTCATTCCTCCATCTCCGCTCAGGAATTTGCTGACTATTTTAAGGAAAAGGTGGAATCCATACAGCAGAACATCCCCTCTGTTTCTTCCTCCCATCCTACACATCTTCCTAACTCTCCTCCTGCCTTCCTTGACTCTTTTTCCACTGTCTCAGAGGAGGATGTGTCGCTGTTGATCGCCTCTTCTCCCTCTATCACTTGCCCTCTTGACCCCATTCCCTCCCATCTCCTAAAATCTCTTGCTCCTACTATAATCCCTACGTTCACACACATTTTTAACTCCTCCCTCTGCTCTGGAACCTTTCCATCCTCCTTCAAACATGCAACAGTCATACCATTACTCAAAAACAGCAAGCTTGACCCTACCTGTCTTTCTAACTATCAACCTGTCTCCCTCCTGCCTTTTGCCTCCAAACTCCTTGAACGTCTTGTATTCTCTCGATTGCTCCATTTTCTCAACACCTATTCTCTCCTAGACTGTCTACAATCTGGCTTCCGCACTGCTCACTCCATGGAAACAGCCCTCACTAAAATAACTGACGACCTCCATGCTGCCAAAGACAGAGGTCATTACACTCTGCTCATATTACTCGACCTCTCTGCAGCATTTGACACCGTGGACCACCCTCTTCTCCTTCATATTCTCCATACTCTTGGTATTCGGAACACAGCTCTATCCTGGATCTCATCCTACCTCTCCCATCGTACTTTCAGTGTCTCTTTTGCTAACACCTCCTCCTCCTCTATTGATCTCTCTGTGGGGGTACCCCAGGGCTTTGTCCTGGGACCTCTTCTCTTTTCTCTGTTCACACTCTCTCTAGGTGACCTAATAACATCTTTTGGGTTTAAATATCACCTCTATGCTGACGACACACAAATATACTTTTCAACACCCGACCTTACACCTACTGTACAAACCAAAGTTTCTGAATGTCTCTCTGCTATATCATCCTGGATGGCCCTCCGCCGCCTTAAACTCAACATGGCTAAAACAGAGCTCCTCATTCTTCCTCCCAAACCTGGCCCTACTATCTCCTTCCACATTACTGTTGGAACTACGATCATTCACCCAGTAGCCCAAGCACGCTGCCTAGGGGTCACACTCGACTCCTCTCTCACATTCGCCCCTCACATTCAAAACATTTCTCAAACTTGTCGCTTTTTCTTCCGAAATATAACAAAGATACGCCCTTTCCTCTGTTGCTCGACTGCTAAAACTCTAACTCAGGCCCTCATTCTCTATTGTCTTGATTACTGTAACCTCCTGCTGTCCGGCCTTCCTGCCTCTCACCTGTCTCCCCTACAATCTATCCTAAATGCTGCTGCCAGAATCACTCTACTCTTTCCTAGATCTGTCTCCGCATCTCCCCTCATGAAATCCCTCTCCTGGCTTCTGATCAAATTCCACATCTCACATTCTAGTCTTCTCCTCACTTTTAAAGCTCTACACTCTTTTGCCCCTCCTTACATCTCAGCCCTAATTTCTCGTTATGCACCATCCCGACTCTTGCGTTCTGCTCATGGATGTCTTCTTTCTACCCCCTTTATATCTAAAGCCCTCTCCCGCCTTAAACCTTTTTCACTGACTGCCCCACACCTCTTGAATGCTCTTCCCCTCAGTACCCGACTAACACCCTCTCTATCCACCTTTAAGACCCACCTTAAGACACACTTGCTTAAAGAAGCATATGAATAGCACTGTGGATATTCTGAACACATGATACATAAAGCCTGGCCCCCTGCAGATGCACTTACCAGAACTCCAACCTACTGTCTCTGTATGTTCTCCCTACCTAACAATTAGACTGTAAGCTCCTCGGGGCAGGGACTCCTCTTCCTTAATGTTACTTTTATGTCTGAAGCACTTATTCCCATGATCTGTTATTTATATTATCTGTTATTTATTTGATTACCACATGTATTACTACTGTGAAGCGCTATGTACATTAATGGTGCTATATAAATAAAGACATACAATACAATACAATGTATGTTAGCAGTTCATTGTATGGCTAGCCGCAATAATGTAACATGTGTGACCAAAAGCACTCATTGAAAGTTAATATATTATTATAGAATCAGATCTTCTGTACATGCAAAAAAATCAAGGTGATTTCCTAAGGCATAGTGGGCAGAGAAAGTAAATAAATGATCTGAGTTACTATTAATGTGGAGTGCAGACTTGGCAGAATCTGTGTTTCAGGCTTAAGATGGAGCTCAATAGTGTAGATACCATATGGTGTGAACATTTCAAAATGTCAGTAGGTCTCATAAATTCGACTCCACCCTGGGGGCTTCCCTAATAAACGAAGCCACAATCTGCCAATACAGTGTCAGGTCATATGAGGGAAACGTGTGAATAGACAAGAACCCTGTGGGTTTCGCTAGTTGTAGGAGCCCTTAGCTTCCACTTAGACATGTGGGTTAGAGTTTATCAAGTACCTTAAGGGTAAAAGATTGTTAATGAACTACTCTGAAGGCCTCCCATTACAGAAGGGTGTCTACATCTACCAAGTTAATATATCAGGCTACATAATCGATACCTCAAGCCTGCAAAGCTACAAAAAGCATTGTGGGTTGTTCTCCTTATTTGGAAACATGGTATCTAGTGTATAGATCAAGTACGTCTCCACCCGTAGGAGTGCTTTAATTCTGTCCCCTCCTCTCAGGGTTTTTTGTACTTGCTTCAGTGTAATAAATCTCAATTGAGAGATTTTGTGATTATTGTCTCTGTATAGTGCCTGGCCAAAGGGGATTTCTCTTATTTTGTACAAATATCACTTTTATGTTAATATAGATGCTGTTTTATAGGTCTTGAAGTCTGATCTATGTAGAGTTTGCCACAAGGGCATTTCAGTGTGTAAACATACAGGTAATACCTGGAATGATTTGTTCCTCAAGAATATAGATCTAGACCCTGCAGAGGAAGCAAAATAATTGATACACTTTGTGATAATGTATTTGGCATGCTTGAGGAAGATTTAATACAGAGGTACTGCATAATACCTCACATCGTAAGGACATGTTGGAGCTCATTCAGTCTGATCTGGAGCCTAAAATAAATATTTATTAGACCGCACTATTGTCCATGCTGCCTTTCTTTACTTCTGGGTAATTTCAGGAGACAGTACTTGTTCCTGCAGGAGTATCACAGCAAGTGTTTTTTCCACACTCAGAAGCAGTAATTGAGTGCATTGCTCTTTAGAATTAAAACATTTATCACGTACACTCAGGATCAACAGACTAAAAATAACACAAAACAAAATTTGTTTCAGTTACAGATGCAGTGGCCATTATTCGAACACTTCACGTGGTGTATACCTCGGAATACCCATGTGATGGTGCACGATTTCTTCCGACTGTACTGCCTTTAGATGCGATTGCAGAAAATGGCATTCTAGTGTTCTGGTCTTTAAACACCTGAAATGGACACAGTAGCACAGTAGCACAGTACTGTACACATTACAATTCATTCATTTCATTGCATTTAATTGCACACAATCCATGAAATTCAAACAAAACAACCGTGATAAACACATGTGCCTGGTGATTGGCCGCGTTAATGCCGCGTGTAGTATAGCAGCGCATACGAAAACGGATCCATGATTTTTTCTCATAACGGCCGCTGCATCTGTACTTTGCTTCCCAAATTTTGTGGCAGCAATGGACTGCACCCATATATGTGTGCCTTTACAGAAGGATGAACCCATGTAGGAAAATATGAAGCCGTACCATTTAATTAACGTCCAGATTATTTTTGATGCTTCAGTTCTCATCACCAATCTGGTTGCTAAATACCCTGGCTACACCTAATAATTCTATCATATATGAGCACTCATTTCTGACCTGAAGGATAGACAACCCCAATTGGAATGACATGTTGGTAATTACACATTTTAAATATTACACCTTACTATGTAATTCTACTATTTGCCCCCACTATAAAGCATGAGTTTCCCCTGAGGCTCTTAACAGTTTTTACCCAATCCAGTCACACCCATGGAGTTATGCTACAACCAGATCCTTGATGCCACCAAATCATGAAAGGTAATTTAAGGTGCCTAGACAGGTCTGTTACAGAACTTATGCTCCAGCTATGGTGTGTGCAATTGTAGTAATGTGATGCATTTTCCACAACATATCCATGAGTAGGGGAATGCCAGTTGAGATAGAGAATTATGAGCCTGACAATATGGAAGAATGTGAGGCAGAAATCAACGATACAATCAAGGAAGAAGGCTAATAAATTATGTCCACCAATTCTTTACTTGGAGGTGTAATTTATTTACAGTTTTTCTTGTTCAAGCTTGCTTTACAAAACTTAAATTATGCACTGTACTTTCACAAAATATCACTGTCTAATTTCACATTTTCTTTAACAAAACCAAAATAAGACATACTCTACAGCTTGCTAAACATTTTATAAACAACATTGATTTCAACATAATCTTCCAAAGGCCCCCTAACAAAGCACTTTTTTTGAGCCAAACTTTAAATCTGCAGGTTTTTTGCTTTTTAACCCCAATAGTGATGTGTTTCTGGACAGATTGTCCCAGTCAGAGAGAGGCCCTATCGAGGAAGGTGCTAATTACTTTTTTACAGTCTGCAACATATGCCTACACGACATACGAAGACCCTACATGCTTTACTTGACAAACTACTTGTTCAGACAACAATTGGCAAACAATACTACAGTATTTTAGAAAGAGTGATTAGACTAACAAAAATTAGACACATTCATTGCAGGTTGTATTAGCTGACAGATTATCAACAGAATGCATTCGAGGTAGAATGTAAATTTATTTATTTATTTATAAAATATTTTACCAGGAAGTAATACATTGAGAGTTACCTCTCGTTTTCAAGTATGTCCTGGGCACAGAGTAAAACAAATAATACATGGTTACAAGTACAGTTACATAAATGAACAAGGTATACATTATATACAAGACATTGCATGCACAGTTAAAGAAAATATATATTATGAGCGTATGAAACAGTTACAGACCAGATTAAAGTGTGAGACAGCCTTAGATTTGAAAGAACTTAAGCTGGTGGTGGATATGAGAGTCTCTGGTAGGTTGTTCCAGTTTTGGGGTGCACGGAAGGAGAAGGAGGAACGTCCGGATACTTTGTTGAGCCTTGGGACCATGAATAGTCTTTTGGAGTCTGATCTCAGGTGATAGGTGCTGCATGTGGTAGGGGTGAGGAGCTTGTTCAAGTAGCTGGGTAGCTTGCCCAGAAAGTATTTGAGGGTGAGACAGGAAAGGTGAACTTTGCGCCTAGACTCTAGTGATGACCAATCTAGTTCTTTGAGCATTTCGCAGTGATGTGTGTTGTAGTTGCATTGGAGAACAAAACGACAAATTGAATTGTAGAGGGTGTCAAGTTTGCTAAGGTGGGTTTGAGGAGCCGAGCCATGTACTATGTCTCCATAGTCAATAATTGGCATTAGCATCTGCTGTGCAATACGCTTTCTGACCAGGAGACTTAGGGAGGATTTGTTCCTGTAAAATACCCCTAGTTTGGCATAGGTCTTGGTTGTCAGGGTATCAATGTGCATCCCGAATGTTAAGTGGGAGTCAAACCATAAGCCCAGGTATTTAAAACTAGTGACAGGTGTTAGGGTGGTGTTAGCGTTGGTTCTAATCAGGAGCTCAGTCACTGGAAGCTTTACAAATTTAGTCTTGGTCCCAAATACCATTGTTACAGTCTTGTCAGTGTTTAAAAACAGTTTGTTTTGGGAAATCCAGTTTTCGAGTCTCAAAAAGTCAGACTGAAGTATGTGTTGAAGGTCAGAGAGGCTATGGCTGTGTGCATACAGGATTTTGTCATCTGCATACATGTGTATTGAGGCTTCCTTACAAGCTGTGGGAAGATCATTAATGAACACTGAGAAGAGTAGGGGCCCCAGAACAGAGCCTTGCAGGACACCACAGGTGATATCCAGGGGGTTGGAGTTAGAGCCTGAGAGGGACACATGTTGGGATCTTCCTGATAGGTAGGACTGAAACCAGTTTAAAGCATGTTTCCCGAGCTCTGGAGTTTGTTAAGCAGGATAACATGATCAACTGTGTTAAAAGCCTTTGCAAAATCTAGGAATACTGCAGCAGTGAGTTGTCCCTATTCCATTCCACACTGGATTTCATTGCAAACTTTTAGCAGGGTAGTTACGGTGGAGTGTTTGGGACGAAACCCAGACTGGAATTGGCTAGGGAAATTTGTCTTGGTGTAGAAATCGCTTAATTGGGAGTGGACACATTTTTCCATAAATTTGGATAGAATTGGGAGAAGTGAGATTGGCCTGTAGTTTGAGACAGTGTTTTTGTCCCCACTTTTGAAGATTGGGACAACTCTGGCAGTTTTCCAGGTCTTAGGGATATGGCCTGCAGACAGGATAGAGTTGACTATGGACGCAATTGGTTTGGCAATGGCTGGGGCACCAAGTCGTAGGAACCTAGATTGTAGTAAATTGGGTCCACATTGGCTGCTTAGTTTTAGTTTGAGGAGCGCTTGTGTAATCTCCTCTTCAGATACTGGGCTAAATTGAAAATTGTGGGCAGTGTTGGGAGGAGTGGGACTGTAGGGATACTCCCAGGATGAGAGTCATGTTTGGGGTTTGTGCTGCGTTTCGCTAATAAGTTAGTGGCACACCCCACAAAGTAATCATTGAATGCATTTGCAATGTCAGTGGGGTTTGTCAGAGTAATATCCCCCTTAGTGATATTACTTGGTTGTTGATGGTTAGGAGGCTGGAATATATTGTTTATAACCTTCCAGAAGTTAGCTGGGTTTGATGTATTTTGGTGGAGATTGTCAGAGTAATATTGTGCTTTTGCATGCCTTGTTTGCCTTGTGCACATGTTCCGCATGCATCTGTAGTGATTGAGATCCTTGGTAGTGCCAGTTACCTTGTAGCTTTTCCACAAGGCATCCCTGAACTGATAGAGTGCTATAAGGTCAGTTGTAACCCATGGAAGGTGGGCCCCCCGTACCCTTATTTTGCATAGTGGAGCATGGGTATCGCAGAGTTTTAAGAACTCGGATTGGAAATAATCGAGCGCAGAATCGGGGTCGGGAATTAAATCGAATCTGTGCCATGGGCAGTTGGTAAGGTCATCCAGAAACTGTTGTGGGTTAAAGTTTTTAAATGTTCTAGTGAGGAGAACTTTAGGGCTTGATTGGGGCGGTTTAATTTTCCTTACACAGTACACTATTGCATGGTCACTGAAAATGTCAGGAAGGATGCCAGAGGATTGGATTCTGCTGGGGTTTGAGGAGAGAATCCAGTCTAGCAAGGAATGGTTATGCGATTTCAGGTTTATTCGTGTGGGTTGGGAAATGAGTTGCGATAGGTTAAGTGACTTGAGTTGTATCTTGATTTTTGTGGTTTTTAGGGTCAAGCCAATTGAAGCTGAAATCCCCTAGAACTAGCAGCTCACTCTTCTCATTCAGAGAGGAAATGGAGCCAAGAAATTGGGTGATATCAGTCAGGGATTGTAGAGGGGATTTAGGGGGGCGGTAGATGCCAGCGAGTAAGATGGGCTTAGAAAAGGGAAGGCAGATTTTGCCAACTAGAGTTTCAAAAGAGGGTGGGCTTGGTGGGCAATTTAACAGTGTAAATTGTAAGGTGTCTGCAATATAAAATAACACCCCTCCTCCTCTCTTTGACCTATCTCACCTAAAAATGGAGTATCCCTGAATGGCAATATGTGCATCAGGGGTTTTATGGGGTAAGCCATGTTTCTGTAAGAATGATGGCTTTGGATTTATGCATAAGGCACCATGCCCTTAGTTCATCCAGTTTGGGCAGCAGGCTCCGGATGTTTATATGGGCGACAGATAGCCCTTTTTGGAATTTAAAGGTGGAATTCTCAGGGGCATGGGACAGAGCTGAAATGGGAGGACCAGGGTTAGGTTTAATATCACCTGCTAAAGAGAGTAATAGTATGAGTAGAAATTTGGTTAGTTGTTTGCAAGTTGTAGATTTGTGGTGTTTGCCATTAGAGTGAGCAGTGGTTGGTGTGCTGGTTTTTAGAGTTCTCCACCAACATTCAGTAGATAGTGCAAGGCTTTTGAGTAGTCCAGGGTGTATGGTGATGTTGGGTGTGGGCCAGGATGGAGGAGTTTGTAGTGGATAGAGGGAGTAACATCTCCAAGAGGCCAGGAGAAAGAAAAAAGTTAAAATAAATAGCAGGTTCATGATGCCAGAGGTAGGCAGTGCTGCAAGGAGCTGTTGTGAGCAGAGTGAGTGTGAGCAGACTAACAGCAGGTGTGTGCCTGTTCCTTGTCAAATGTTTAGCTGTATTGCAATGCTAGAGTCAGTTCAGGGTTTCAGCGTATTGTGCAGTCAGTTTTGGGAGAGACTGCAGTAAATAAATTGTAAAGGGGTGGGGGGTTGAAATAGGCAGGTTAGCAAGCTTGGGATTATAGTGTGATCTGAATAGCTTACCGTTTGTTGTCTTGAGTAAAAGAGTTTGCAGTAGATCCAGTCCCCAGTCACCTCTAGTCAAACTATAGTCTAACTGTATTTATCACTTAAAAAGCTCACTTTAAATGCCTCACTGCCTAATGCAGTTCCTGCCCAATGCAGCAAAGGTGTTGGTATTATACAGAAAAAACAGTCACATGACCCTCCCCAATCAGTCAGCTTGTTCCATTTGGTCAATTAACAGCACAGAGTTAAGAGGGGGAAAAAAAAAAAACTTTTTACATTCAAACATACTAGCTTATATCAATTCTACAAGGCCACAGTCAGGCTTTTACACAGGATTTGCACAGCAGCAGGAACATACTTATATCAATTCTACAAGGCCACAGTCAGGCTTTTACACAGGATTTGCACAGCATCAGGAACATACTTATATCAATTCTACAAGGCCACAGTCAGGCTTTTACACAGGATTTGCACAGCATCAGGATCATACTTATATCAATTCTACAAGGCCACAGTCAGGCTTTTACACAGGATTTGCACAGCATCAGGAACATACTTATATCAATTCTACAAGGCCACAGTCAGGCTTTTACACAGGATTTGCACAGCATCAGGAACATACTTATATCAATTCTACAAGGCCACAGTCAGGCTTTTACACAGGATTTGCACAGCATCAGGAACATACTTATATCAATTCTACAAGGCCACAGTCAGGCTTTTACACAGGATTTGCACAGCATCAGGAACATACTTATATCAATTCTACAAGGCCACAGTCAGGCTTTTACACAGGATTTGCACAGCATCAGGAACATACTTATATCAATTCTACAAGGCCACAGTCAGGCTTTTACACAGGATTTGCACAGCATCAGGATCATACTTATATCAATTCTACAAGGCCACAGTCAGGCTTTTACACAGGATTTGCACAGCATCAGGAACATACTTATATCAATTCTACAAGGCCACAGTCAGGCTTTTACACAGGATTTGCACAGCATCAGGAACATACTTATATCAATTCTACAAGGCCACAGTCAGGCTTTTACACAGGATTTGCACAGCATCAGGAACATACTTATATCAATTCTACAAGGCCACAGTCAGGCTTTTACACAGGATTTGCACAGCATCAGGAACATACTTATATCAATTCTACAAGGCCACAGTCAGGCTTTTACACAGGATTTGCACAGCATCAGGAACATACTTATATCAATTCTACAAGGCCACAGTCAGGCTTTTACACAGGATTTGCACAGCATCAGGAACATACTTATATCAATTCTACAAGGCCACAGTCAGGCTTTTACACAGGATTTGCACAGCATCAGGATCATACTTATATCAATTCTACAAGGCCACAGTCAGGCTTTTACACAGGATTTGCACAGCATCAGGAACATACTTATATCAATTCTACAAGGCCACAGTCAGGCTTTTACACAGGATTTGCACAGCATCAGGAACATACTTATATCAATTCTACAAGGCCACAGTCAGGCTTTTACACAGGATTTGCACAGCATCAGGAACATACTTATATCAATTCTACAAGGCCACAGTCAGGCTTTTACACAGGATTTGCACAGCATCAGGAACATACTTATATCAATTCTACAAGGCCACTGTCAGGCTTTTACACAGGATTTGCACAGCATCAGGAACATACTTATATCAATTCTACAAGGCCACAGTCAGGCTTTTACACAGGATTTGCACAGCATCAGGAACATACTTATATCAATTCTACAAGGCCACAGTCAGGCTTTTACACAGGATTTGCACAGCATCAGGAACATACTTATATCAATTCTACAAGGCCAAAGTCAGGCTTTTACACAGGATTTGCACAGCATCAGGAACATACTTATATCAATTCTACAAGGCCACAGTCAGGCTTTTACACAGGATTTGCACAGCATCAGGAACATACTTATATCAATTCTACAAGGCCACAGTCAGGCTTTTACACAGGATTTACACAGCATCAGGAACATACCTGTGAAGAGAATGCAATTAGATCCATGTCATATCAGCTGAGGTTATTGGTCATTGCATGAAGAAAGTGAGTATATTAACTGTAGTCTAACTGTATTTATCACTTAAAAGCTCACTTTAAATGCCTCACTGCCTAATGCAGTTCCAAGCATCTCAGAAACATAAAGGGTGTCACAAACTGTATTATCCTAACAATACATATTTTTTAATAATATTTTATTATAGTAAATGAAATACAAATCTTATGTTGCTATGCTGACAGTTTTCTCTACTTAAAAGGATGGGCATGTGCCCATAATACAATTAGTCCACTAGGTCCCAATGAGTGATTTGTAAAGGTCCCTATAAAAATGAGGCAAAGGACTAACAGGTCACAATACTTTAAGGTATAATGTCAAAATAATCAAAATATTAGAAATTATAACTAAACATGGGTAGACAAGTCAAAGGTATAACAAATTATTAACGAATTTGACCTATTTTTGTACCTTTAAATAGGATATTCTTGCTGAGGTCCTCTGGAATGTTGCACCTTTCTCCATAACTGTTTAGGTAATTGTGTAATAGCTGCTCTAGCTGGGATAATAAGGAGCAGGATAACCTTCTTCTGTAAAAATGCAATGTTTATGCACATTACATAAAAAAAATATGTATAGCCAATGGTGCAAACATGACATCATATTTTAAGAACCGTTGTTTGCAACAATTGCTCTGTACTCTGGGTCTTATTTCTGAAATAGCGATGGCACAGCACTATCTTCTTTATAACAAAGTTATTTTTGCTACTACAGTATGTCTAAACTCTAAATCAGGCCCATAGTTTGAGAAAAAACAACTGTCACAAATGTCTTGAAAGCAGTGCACACATCCACAATTATCCTCTCATATCATGGGAAATGACATACAGTATTTGTGCCTTATTAAGAATCTTTTGAAAATAAAAGTATTATTTTAAGTGATATTATTGCATGTGGCAAGGGCCGCCGACAGGGGGGGGGGGGGGAGAGCCTGGACAAGTGTCCCAGTCCCGGTGGCTGCGGGGGCTCCGGCAAGCTGGTGCTGGAAGTTCGGTATCCAGCTGTTGGGCCTGTGGTTGCCATTGCCGCTGTCGCCGACAGTCCACAACTGACAAGCTGCTGCCTATTCTTCCTATGCTCTCCTTTCTCTCCCACCAGTGTGTGCTGGAAGCTGGGCTTGACTTCCAGGGGCACCCATTTTCAGGTAATGCACCGGTGGGAGAGAGAGCCCGAGAGTGGGAAGAGGAGGCAGCAGCTGGGGAGTGTCGGAAACCCGAAGCCTGATGGCGTCAACCACAGACTGGGCATAGCTGCCGGGGCTCGGTTTGCCGCTACCAGGCTCCGGCTCTCCCCAGTGCATGCCAAAAGTTGGGTGCACTCGGAAGTTAGACCCAGCTTCCGGCACGCACTGGTAGGTGAGGGAGGCAGGCCCAGCATGGAAAGAGGTGACAGCAGCTTGGGCGAGCCAGGGCCTGGTGACGGCAACCAGAGGGGGCCAAAAGTGGCATTTGGGAGAGATAAGTGGTATTTGTGGTGAGAGGGTGGTAATTGTATGTGTGGTGATGGTGGAGGGGTGAAAAATGATATTTGAGGGGGGTAACTATATTTGTGGGGGGTCATTGAATTTGCGGTGGTGGTAATTGTATCTGGGGGTAGTGATTATAAATGTATCTGGGGTAGTGATTATAAATGTATCTGGGGTGGTGATTACAAATGTATCTGGGGGAGTAGTGGTAATTTTATCTGGGGGGTGCTTGTGGTGTTTGGGGATGTAGTACTGTTCGGGGGGATGTAGTGCTGTTTGTATCTGGGGTGGGAAGGTTGTGATGTTTGTATCTGGGCTGGGGTAGTATCTGAAGGGGGGATGTTTGCATCTGGTGTAGTGTTTGCATCTTGGTGGGTGTTTGCAACTGGGGGGTGTAGTGGTATTTGTATTTGGGGAAGTGTATTGGTGTCTGTATTTGAGGGGTAGTGGTGCCTGTTTTGGGTGATAGTTTTCTATTGGGAGGGGGTATTGTGTGTTTTATTGGGGGGGTTGTATAGGCAGTGTGGGAGGGGGAATTGTATGGGTATTGGGGGGAATTGTGTGTGTTGCCAGGGGAGGAGTGGGAATGAGTGAGAGGGGGTAATTGAGTGATAGCAGAGGGGGGAGAGAGAGTTGAGAGGGGAGAGTGAAGAAGAGAGGTGGTAAGAGTGAGAGACAGAGGGGAAAGAGAAATACTGGTGTGAAAGGGGCGGGATCATGAGGCCATTGATATGGGATTGGTCATGGTGCCAACATGGGGGGAGCGCAGTGCACAGAGCAGTCCTGGGCCCCAGGAATTCTATTGGTGGCCCAGCATGTGGCACTTTTTCATGGAATCATTATCAACTAAAAATATATAACAGAACAGCTATCCCTTCAAACGTGCACTCTAGAGGATAATACTGTAGTTATTCAAGATTCATTGTGTATTTTTGTCATATTAGATGTAGCTCTGGGCTCCCTTTGTGTTTTTTGTATTGTAGTATACATTGCCATGCCCAGTAGCACTCCTTTTGACACACACACACACACACACACACACACACACACACACACACACACACACACACACACACATATAGTGGTAATTTTTGGGGGTTAAATGAGCTTACTGGGTATCTGTGTGTTTAATACTGTAGTTAGCATGCTCTCGATAAAACAAATACTTTTATAAATAGTCTTAAAAACAGTGTATAAATACCGCAAATAATTTCTCAAAGCTAAAAATAAAAATATATCCCATAGCTTAGTTATAGTTACATAAAAGTATAGTCAGGGGTGACTTGATGGTGATTCCATCGGAGCAATCGCACGAGCCCTGCACTTACAGAGGCCCTGCACTATTCTCCAAAACAGTTAAACTGATTGCCGGGGGAGAGCATAGGGTCTCTGTAATTGCTTCGTACCTCTTATCCAGGTCCTCCTCTCCGGTATCTCCTCCTGCTCCACATCTCTGCAACATCACAGCATCACGTTGCTATGACAACGTGAAGTGGCAGCATCATGTTGCCATGTCATGTTGACCTCGCAATGTCATATGACAGCAGGCCGTGCCATTGTAATGACAATGTGATGTCGCGACAACATATGACATCATTAAGGTGAGGAGCTGGAGGAGATGATGGAGCAGGGAAGAGGCCCGGTGCTGTCTCCCGGCACTGAGTACCGCTTCATTTTATGCCAGCTTTGAGTATACTGAAAAGTGTAACACTAGAGGGATACACAGATTCCTATCCAGCAATTTGCAACAAAACACATATGTAGCCCATGAACTCCGGGGCCCCCCTAGCCTCCCTAGGGCCTGAGTTTGGTGCATTCCTGTTGACAACAGGAGGGCATGAGTCTCCCGCGAGGGTATGGGGGATGACAGGATCAGGTTTCAGGGGTGAATGCCTTCATTTCATCTAGTGGTGCAGCGCCTCCATCTCTGGTAAGCCCCTGGAATGCGGGGTGGAATCCTTCCAGAGAGTCCCCCACTCGGGGACGAGAGATTCCAGTCTCACACAGTTAGTCTTTCTTAAAAGCAGCAGGTCTTTATTCACACAGCAGCAGTAGCAGCAATAACAGTAACAACAGCAGGAGTACGGTCAGGCAAGTATAGGTTGTCAGCTCCTCCAGACCGCTCTCCCTCAGGATGGTCTCTTTCCCTACCACCACCCCAGGCACAGGGCACCCAGGGTGGGGCTAGCTCTTCCCTCACCCCCTAAACAGGGTGAGAGGCATTGGTCCACCTCACTGCACTGTAGTTCTAGCAGCCCTACTCATAGGCGGCTCCTTCTCCAACTGTATCCTTGCTGACTGTCACACTGGACCAGCCAGTGTCACACTCTAACCTCACATTGAACTTGGATTCTAAGACTCTGAGACTCAGACTAACACAGACTAACACTAAATAGGCAGTGCACTGCTCTTTATGATTTCACAAGGCCCCTCCCCTGTGTCTCTTGCCTTAGACACAGAGTCAGATGACCTACCTCCACCACTCAGAGCAGTGATTGAAGTGGGGGAAACCCATGATAACTTCTGGCAGCCTGCCCTTACCAGGGCTTATACCAGAAGGAGGAAAGAACTATAGCCCCATTTCTTACCAGGTGGAATCTAATGGTCCCCACTTGGACCTAAATTTGCAGTACCATCCTGCAGGCGAACAATCTGTGGATTACAAACACAAGTTAATCAATGCGTACACATCAGACTGTCCCACCCAGATGGCGAATCAATAACAGTAGGTACCTCCCAACATGGAGAACCCGAACTAATAATAATGGCGGGGGTCAGGTTTCCTTACTTCCCATCCATTGTGATCCACAACCTTTATGTAATATGGTTGTACAGACCCATACTCCGGTCTATACATAACACTGTGCAGGTAAATATTTTGCCCAGTACTCCAAGTTCTTATTACATCGCAGATTTTCTCCTCTCTCAAATAAGCAGCCCTACCAAACTTAGTTCGAAGGTACTTGTGACGACCAAGGAGATTCCTTCCTCTCCCTGTCCCTCTCTCCCATCTCCTGTTACCCTTTCTACTCCTTCCCACTCCTCTCCTTCATCTTCTACCTCTCTACCCTTGCCGCAGCACGTTCCCTGCAGGTCTCACATACTCATGCGCTCCCTTAGCCCCTGCTTTAATCCTCCCCGCTCCCTCTCCCCCGTGGTAGCTCCTTTACCTTCCCCTGTGGTGCCATCCATCTCATTGCCTCCTCCTCGCGGGATGCCCACGGTGCGGCGTTCCGCGCGCCTGGTGACGCGTCCCATGCGTGCACCCCCTCAGCCCACAGGGGATGCACGTGCATGCTCCTCTCTACCTTTGCTGGCCATCGCGCGGGCACAGGCTTCGTGCGTGTTTCCCTCCTCTTGGCTCCGTCCCTCTCCTGCGGTCTTCCCCTGCTCCATGCTGGCCGCGCCTGTGTTGCAATCTGTGAGCGCAAATCCCAGTTTATTAGTCTTATTAGGTTCCCCCTGTCTCCGCATCCCAAGCTGTTCAGGCCATTCCCCTGACTGCCCCTTCTGTCTCCTCCTCTTCTCTCCCTGACCTATCTCTAGCTTCTCACTTCGAAGCGTGTGTAAAGTGCTCCCAGGCATTTGGTAAGGAATCAGCTTTATTCTTTCTTTATTTGGTATATTTTGCTGTGGATCTGTGGGGGAGTATACTGTGAGTATACTGTGAGTTTTTAGAGGGTTTTGGGTGCTTTTTCAGGTTTAAAAACCGTTTTTGTTTTTCACCCAAAGGCTGCAGTGATTCAACCCAGCAAAGCTACACTGTGGCTGGCTGGAAACTGTAGTCTCAGACCCTCTCTCCTCCCCTACCCCTGGCTGTTTATTTTACTTCTAGTTTTGATAAAGCGTGGGATACCACGTGAAACGCGTCAGAGTGTTCTTTTTGGCTGTTACTATGCCCTAAAATAAATTTTTGCACCTAGGATATTTTGTGGTTTGCAGTTTGTGGTTTCCAATCTTCAGCAGCAGATGCACCGCCGTTTTACCTGTACTCACTTTAATTTAAGCCTGATTTCCTTTTGTCATTTGCAATTTTTGGGAGCTCTGTGTCTTACTTTAAGACCTTCAATATTGTGGTGTGGTTTCTTGTAAGAGAGAGAGTTAATAAGGGGAGAAAAGAGAAGATTACAGCAGGTTTTTACAAAGCTGTTTTTCTTCCCCTCCCTGTGCAGAGATAGTTAATTGGTTCTTAAAGGGACAGTTTCCTCTCTGCATCTCTATCCCTAAGCACTATTTCCTCCCCTTACTTAGAGGCTTATTTTATCATGCCTGGGGGGAATAGGACTATTGCAGTAACGGGGGCCACACCTGGACATCGGACGCCAAAAACTGGGGCCATAGAATCAATAACCACAGCCCTAGGCCTGGTACATCCAGTGCCCTGGCCACACCTCCCCCGGCCCCTGTTGTCAGTTTAACCCCTGCAGTCCCAGTTCCAACATGGGCGCAGGTGGCAGCTGCAGGCGTTGACCCCAGCAACAACAACGCTGGGGCCACGCCCGGTGTGAGCAGGAAGCTTGGGGTGAGGTGCCCAATGTCACCTGGCCTCAACATGGAGATCTATGTGAGGGCTGTGGCAGACGTTGTGGGTCCCTCTGCTGTGGTGGCGGCCAGCAAGATGTATGGGAGGGGCATTTTCTTCCTCCGTACGCGGGCTGCCACCCACACCCTGGTGCAGAAAGGCATCAGTGTAGGGGGGACCTACATCCCCATAGAACCCATGGAGGGGTTAGGTACAAAAATCATCCTGTCCAATGTGCCCCCCTTCATCCCAGACAGCCTCATGCGCCCACGCCTGTAATCTCTGGGAGATATTAAATCTCCCATAACAAAAATTCCGCTGGGCTGCAGGGATAGAGCGCTGAGGCACGTGCTCTCATTTAGGCGGCAGGTACAAGTGCTGCTGCCGGGGAGCACAGAATCTGTGGAGCGTTCTTTTGGGGTGCCCTATGAGGGCATAACATACACCGTGTACTATGGCACGGAGGGGGTAAGGTGCTATTTGTGCAAGGAGTTGGGGCACACTCGTAAAAGTTGCCCCAAATAGAATAGAAATCCCACTTCAGCTCCTGCACCCGCCCCTCCCTCTGCCAAGACACCCGGTGCCGCTGTGCCCACCACAGCGGGGCCCTTGGGGGCCCAGGTCCATTTTGGAACCACAAGAGATGTCGCTGTCCCATCCCGAATAGTGACGTCTGTACCTCTCCCCAAAAGAACAGAGGGAGAAGGAAAAACCCTCGAGGGCCCAGGCCCCCCCTGGGACCGCAGGAGATGTCGCTGCCCCATCTCGAGCAGTGACATCTGCACCTCTCCCCAGGGAGCGGAAGGAGGGGGTAGCCCTGAAGCGGCCACCCTCTGTTGTCGCTGTCCCCCCCCCCCCGTGAGGAGACACCCTGTGCCGCTGCGCCCACCGGTGCGGGGCCCTCGGGGGCCCAGGTACCCCCTGGGACCGCAGGAGATGTCGCTGACCCGTCTCGAGCAGTGACATCTGCACCTTTCCCCGGGGAGTGGAGAGAGGGTGAGGGGGTTGCCCTGGAGCGGCCTCCCTCTGTTGTCACTGTCCCCCCCCCCCGGAGGAGACACCCTGTACCGCTGCGTCCACCGCGGCTGAGCCATCAGGGGCCCGGGTCCCCCCTGGGACCGCAGGAGATGTCGCTGCCCCATCTCGGGCTGTAACGTCTGCACTTCTCCCCAGGAAAAAGAGGGAGAAGAAAAGAGTCACCCTGAAGAAGTCAGCCTCTGTTGTCGCTGTCTCCCCCCAGGAGCACCCTACACCCAATGTAAGCATCGTACAGTGTGCGGGGAAGCGGTGGGAGGCTCCCGCTGAGGAGGTAGCGGTACCTTTGTTTAGGGAATCAATCCCCAGCAAGAGGAAAGAAAAAACTAAGAACAAGAGGGTGATTGAGGAGGGCGAGGAGGGTGAACCGTATTATGTTCACCCTCAGAAGTCTCCGAAGCGGAATGCAACATCAATTCCGCACAGGGTGGCCCTGTCCGGCCCACAGGTTAGGATTAGCCAGTGTAAGCCGGACCCCATAAATATGCAGTCCCCCTCCCTCGAAGATCTGGAGGGAATGCAGGAGGAGGTACCCGGCTGACCCCCGTGGTTGGGGGTTTGGAGGATGGAGCGGGGGAGGCGGGTGTGGGTGAGGGTGTTTTAGCGAGCACTTCATTTTGCATCTGGGAGATGCCAGATGTGAGCTCTCCTGGTGAGGAGTTTTGGTTGGGCACTTTGTTGGAGGCGACTGCTGGGCTGGACCCTCCCTAAAGAGGTGCTTGCTGAAAAGTTCCCTCCCGCGATTAATGCGAACGCCCGTGGCATCCTGTTTGTTCGCATGGTGGTAGAGGAGACTAGGAGGGCACTGTGTGCCTCGTTGGCCCCCGAGGACACTAGGGAGACCGCTACCTCCGCCATGCCACCTCCAGCTACCCCTGAACATCCCACCCCGGGGTTGGATGGGGAGGATATAGTGGACCCCCTCGTGGAAACACCGAGGAGGGGACCCACTTTAAGGCTGAGAAAGGCCCCCGTAGGGAAGGGTGGGGATCCTCAGTTTTTCAGTCAAGAGGAGCTCGGGGAGTTGGGGCTCAGTAAGGAGTGCTCTGGCGCCGCGGATGCGGTGGACTCTTTGACCCCCATTATCCCTGCCCAGGAGCTAGATGGTTTCCTGGAGGATACCCTCTGCAAACACGGAACCACGAAGGTGCAGTTGGCCCTTGGAAGGTGGAAGGATGCCTCGTTCATTCTCCACTCTCTCTTAGTATACATCAGGGCTAACCACAAGGCCAAAATCTCTGGGCCTATCCATCTTCGTGTCCTGAAATTTCATAAATTGATGCGAGACCACATAAAGGCTTCTCGGGGTGTAGCTCCCTGAGCACCTGTGGAAAGCAAAACTCCTGATTACCAATGGCTTTGAGCATCGGTACTCTTAACGTGAATGGCTGTAAGGACGGGTTTCGCAGGTTCCAGGTACTCTCCTTTTTACAGAAGGGAAAGTATTCTGTGTGTTTCCTGCAGGAAACCCATACCACTCCAGAGACTGAAGCCAGCTGGCATCTGGAGTGGCGAGGCAAGGTCTTCTTCAGCCACCTCACTTTGTCATCTAGTGGGGTGGTGACCCTGTTCTCTTAGTCCTTTCAACCAGAGCTACTGCTTGCCAAAACTGTTGTTCCAGGTCACCTGTTGAATCTCAGGGTCTGGCACGAAGACTAGACGTTTAATTTCTTGAACGTGTATGCTCCTGCAACCGAACCCCTGAGAAGGCTTCGTCAGAATGTCTGAATACCTGGAGACAGTCGACGCGGATGAACACGTGGTGCTCGGAGGTGATTTCAACTGCACCCTCGAGGCTCTGAAAGACCGGAATGGCCCGGAGCCACACCCGTGTTCTGCGTCGGCCTTGCGGGAGGTCATCACCCGCTACTCCTTGGTAGACGTCTGGCGAGAACAACATCCTGAGGCATCCACTGAGTTCACCCATGTTAGGGTGTTTAGGGGTGAACGGATGTCCTGGTCCCGGATTGACAGGTTGCATATATCCAGCCACAGCCTGTCGCGAGCCCAGTCCAGTGCCATTAGGCTGGCGCCGTTTTTGGACCACAATTATGCGTCCATGACGGTGGCGCTATTACCAGCAGCGCCCTTGGCCGCCTATTGGCACTTCAACAATACATTGTTGGAAGACAAGGGGTTTGCGACGTCGGTCCGAGACTTTTGGATGGCCTGGAGAGGTTGCAGATCAGATATTGCCACGTTAGAGCAGTGGTGGGACGTGGGCAAGGTTCATCTGCGCCTCGTTTGTCAGGAGTACACCAAAGGTGCCAGCAGGCGGTGTGATGCTGAGATCGAGGCCCTTAGGGAAGAGGTGCTCGATCTCGAGAAGCGGCTGTCTGTGGCAGGAGACCAATACCTGCAGTGTGCGTACGTGGAGAGGAAGTGCGCTCTCCGGGACTTGGAAGATCGGAGAGCTCGGGGGATGTATGTGTGATCCTGCATCCACTTCCTTCGGGAGATGGGTCACGGGTCGCGCCTCTTCTATGCGCTGGAGAAAAAGAGGGGAAACCATAAACATATCACCTGCTTGCTAGCAGATGACGGTACCTCTCTGACTGACCCGGAGAGCATCCGGGACAGAACCCGGAGATTCTATGTAGACCTATTCTCTCCGGAGCCCATCCAGCCAGACGCATGCAGGGTCTTATGGGAGGGGCTTCCTACGGTCGGCGAGGGTGGAAGGGAGCGGCTTGAGTTACCTTTGACTCTGGCCGAGCTCTCTGAAGCCCTCAGTCTCATGTCCCGCAGAAAAACGCCGGGGCTAGACGGGCTGACTGTGGAGTTCTTCCGGTTTTTCTGGGAGATGCTGGGACCTGATTTCACCAAGGTCCTGGCCGAAGCCCTGGAGACCGATGAGATGCCCCTTTCGTGTCGGCGGGCAATACAGTCTTTGCTGCCGAAGAAGGGGGATCTCCGCCAGATCTCTAACTGGCGACCGGTCTCACTGCTAAGCACGGACTATAAAATCGTAGCCAAAGCGCTCTCGCTGAGGCTCAAGTCAGTGCTGGCAGAGGTGATTCACCCCGACCAGTCCTACTGTATACTGTCCCGGGCCGGAGTATTCATGACAACATTTTTTTGGTCCGAGACCTGCTACATCACGCGCAGAGGACTGGTCTGTCACTCGCCCTCCTGTCCCTAGATCAGGAGAAGGCGTTTGACAGGGTGGATCACTGTTACCTCATGCAGACCCTGCGGGAGTTTGGCTTCGGCCCACAATTTGTGGGCTTTCTCCAGATGCTGTACGCCTCTGCAGAGTGTCTGGTGAAGATCAATTGGTCCCTGACGGCACCTTTTGTGTTTGGTTGGGGAGTACGTCAAGGGTGCCCCCTGTCTGGGCAACTGTACGTGCTGGCCATTGAGCCCTTCCTCTGCCTACTGAGGAGGAGGCTCACTGGGCTGGTGCTGCGGGAGCCCGACATGCGGGTAGTCCTGTTGGTTTATGCCGATGACTTGCTCCTCATGGCCCAGGACCTAGATGATCTAGAGCGGGCGCAAGCGTGCCAAGAGGTCTACACCACGGCCTCTTCTGCTCGGATCAACTGGTCCAAGTGCTCCGGCATTTTGGTGGGTCCCTTACAGGTGGACTCTTTGCCCCCCACGTTTCGTAATGTCTCGTGGGGGAGCGATACTCTCAAATATCTGGGAGTCTACCTGTCTGCTGCGAAGAACCCGGCCCCGGAAAACTTCAGTGATCTTGAGGAACGAGTCATTGCTCGTCTGGGGTCTTGGGTGTATCTGTCGAGAATGCTTTCCCTCAGGGGAAGAACCCTGGTGATCAACCAGCTGGTTGCCAGTCAGCTATGGCACCGGCTGGTAGCCATGGGTCCGACCCCTGAATTTATCAACAAGATCCAGAGGAGGTTGATGGATTTTCTCTGGATGGGGAAGCATTGGGTCTCTGCGGGAGTTGCGTGCCTTCCTTTGGAGGAGGATGGACAGGGAGTGGTGTGTGTCCGCTCCCAGTTACACACTTTCCACCTCCAATACCTGTAGAGATACCTATTCGCAGATCCGTCTCCGCAGTGGTGCCAGCTGGCAACCAGTTTCTTTCGCCAGCTGCGCAATATGAGGTATGACCGGCAACTGTTTATTATCAGGCCCGAGACTTTAGGTAGAGACCTCTCGGAGCTGCCGGCATACTACCGGGACTTACTTAAGGCCTGGAAACTGGTCTCCACGACAAGGAAGGAACAGGCGGTGGGCATTGATTTCCTCGCCGAGCCCCTGCTGTATAATCTGGCAGTGGGGGCTCGGATGTTGGATTCACCCTCTATTTGCCGCCGGCTAATCCTGGCACAGGTGACCAGAGTCGGGAATCTCATGGACTTTGAACGGCGAGACTGGGTTAGGGCAGAGGTGCTCGCGCCCCGTATGGGTCTGCGTACTGCCCGTGTCCGTCATCGTTTGATCCGGGAGATTAAAGATGCCATCCACCCCGACTCACGCACCTTCATTGAGGGGGTATTGCAGACCGGAGAGCCTTGTCAACCTGTCAACTTCAGCTCTCCGGATCTTTGCGTGGAACCAAAGCCACGGCAACCCCCTCGGGCTCCTCTCTCCCCCAACCTCAGCAGGTTGGGGGATATGTCCCCGGCATGTTTCCGCGGCATGCCGAGGAAAGTCCTGTATTCTCTAGTGCTCCATATAGTGCACTACCTCGCCCTTGTTACCCGCCCTGATACTATCTGGAGGCGGGTATTTTCTGCGAACGAGGGCGAGAGACCCCGGTGGAAGGAACTCTATTCAGGTTTGGTTCCCCGTCCCGCCGGGGATTTGAGTTGGAGGGTACTCCACGGTGCACTGAGCACAGGAGAGTACTTGACACACTTCACGGACTCTCCCACCGCCTGTCTCTATTGTGGCGAGCGGGAGTCCGTATATCACATTTATTTGAGTTGCGCCAGACTGCAGCCCCTCTTTTCCTTCTTGAAGAGCTTTCTCCTGCAGTTCTGGCTACACTTCTCCCCTCATCTTTTTATTTTTGGGTGCCCAGTGTCCCGGAACGATAAGCCTAGGGATCTCCTGGTCAACCTGCTCCTGGCATTGGCTAAGGTAGAAATTTGTAAAACCAGGAAGCAGGTTTTGGAAGGGGGGGTCCCAACAAACATCGTGGCCATGTTCCGGGTGCTGGTGCACTCCAGTATTCGGGCAGAGTACTCGTACGCCGAGTCTACTGGGACGGTTTCAGAGTTTGCCTCCAAGTGGGCGTTAGGCGGGGTGCTCTGCTCGGTATCCCCCATCAAGGGTTCTTTAGAGTTAACCCTTCTGCTGTAAGTGCACTTCAACAGTGCACTTGTTGGTCTTCTTTTGAATATTTGTTTGACTGTTTTTTCTTTGTTCTATTTGGCAACAAGTAGAATTGCTGTTCAACTGAATTGGCCGGCTTTGCCGGCCAATCAGTTTTAAACCAGATCAAAATAGACCCACTTCTCTCTCTACTCCTCCCCTCTCTGTCATTGGTGCACCTTCCTTTATAATCCCTGTCTGTCCACCTCTTCCTCGCTCTGCATAGTTCCTGTTTCCCTGTGTGTACCTGACCTATGCTGTGCTCTCTCTGTGCTCCTGTGATTACCTGCTCCTGTGTTACTTTGGATTTCCCTGGCTTTGACCCCTGCTCTCCCTGGACTACTCTGCTCTCTGGTATCCCTTTGAACCCTTCTACGCATACGACTCCGCTGACCTCTGGCTTCCTAGGACCTGGCTTGCCCTCTGACGACTCTACCCTCTGGATCCCTGAACATTGGCAAACGGACACAACTATTCTCACGGACAGTCCCCAAGCGTTGCAAGTATACACTAACAACTCTTCCAACAGGCCCAGCAATGCTATACCACACTCCGGGCTTGCTCCCACTGCTGTGGGTGTGTGGTATCATACCGTTCCCACCTCAGTACTGGGGTCTAGCTTGGTGATATAATGGTGCTCAAAAGTGCTTTGGTCCGTATACATGAAATGGAAGGGACCACATACTGGGTATTAAAGCATTTAAGTTGTGAAAGTACTCAGCCTATTAATGGGTTGCAGCCCTCTATTTTATGGCTTCTCAATAAAGGATTTTTTGCAAGACCTGCTCTTTCCTTGATTGCTGTGCGCTGCACACTCTCTATGCCTGGGGTCTAGCTTGGTCTGCGGGCATTCAGGCGTTAAAGTACTCAAGGACAGATTCTCAGAGCCAGGTATCTCTCTGCTCCTCTATTTCTTGCATAATGGGCTCCACTACATATGGGAATTCATAGCCATGGGATTGCCGGTACCTTGCCACTATGGCCCTGTCTGCCCTACTCAGCTTCGTTAGTTTCCTGTCCCCAGCCTTGCCTGGCAGTACCCAGAACTGTGGCTCCTCAGGGGCAACCTCGTCATACAAAATAGATGAGCCTTGGGGAATAATTATTTTCTGCTCAATCTCCCTGTACCGTTTGTCTAGTTCATCGGCAACCTCCTGGGGAGAAAAGGTGCCTGCAGCCCACCAATGATCTACTATACTGTTTTTGATAAGCACGAACCTGGTATGGTCCATACCTTCATGGTAACCTGTGAACAGCGGTGCCCACCACTTATCTTGGTGTTTGTATGATGATGCTACACTCATACCTGTATCAGACTCTGTTCGTGAGGACACACCTGACGTCTCAGCCTCAGTAGAGTGTGAGCCTTTGCGTCCACCTCAGATGACATTTCTATAAGTCGTGGGGTTCATCTTATGTATTACGGGACTCACAGGACCCGCTTCTAAAGTAGTCTGGGACCCTCAGGCCCTACCTCTAGGCATAGGATTAAATGTAACAGGGTTAGGCGCACGTATAACACTGGAATATGGTATCTCCCCATCAGACCCTTCATCACTGAGTTCCCAATCCCTCCAATCAGTGGAATATTTGGGCGTCATTTCCAGCTTACTCCCACTAGGACCCGGTGGAATGACACGTGACGGGGCAGGGGCAGTGGCTGGGGCAATGGCGCTAGGGTGGTGAACATGGGATCAGCAATGTCCTGCAAAGTGTCTCTGAGTCGGGCAATGCCACGACCAGTAGGCATCTTGTGACTTGCTCTCTCCGCTGCACTGCGGGCTCCTCTCTTTGCTACCTGGGCCTTGAACTTTTCGAATTCTTCCTCCATTCCCGCTCTCCTCATTGAAGAGAACAAAGCTTCCAGGCCTTTGCGCCAGTCGGACCCGGAAGTGACGTCATCGCTGGTGGCCGCGGAATCTCCATCCGCTCCGTGGTCTCGCACCGGAAGTGCGTCGAGGACTGGAAGGGGCGGTGGTGGACCATCAGGACCGCGGACGGGCAGGTAGGCCGCAAGCCTTTCTCTCTCCTCCGGTTCCGTCTTTGCCTGGCGGTGTAAGAGGGTGGGGGTGTCTCCTTACCGCTGCGCTGCTGGTTGATGATCGTTGGTTCCTCCGGAGCCATCTCGGATCCCATCTCTGCCATACTGGGAGTCGCCACGGCTGTGGGACTTCTACGCGGCTCAGGCCGCACCAGCGCTCGCCGTCGGGGTGTCTCCGGACTCGTCTGCTCCATCTCCGAGGTAAGTGGCACTGTATCTTTCTTACAGCTGGGGTGGTTCACCGGTAGGCGCATCGCCACCGATGATAGGCTGTCTCCTTCCTCCGACGAGGACTGCAACGGCTCCTCTGCATGGGAATCACCTCGAGTCCTTGCTGCACCGCCAGTGGGTCGTGGTACGAAACGGGCCCGCTCCGGTACCTCCACTGCGGTCGCACTCTCCGCCAGGACATCTGTTGTTGGCTGGGCCTTGGTCCCTACCTCAGGGGTGACATACGGGACCAGGACAGCCTTCTCCTCCGCCTCCGACACCTCGATCAGGGTTGCTGGAGAGGCACCCCATGGGGTCATAATCATAGGCCATGGCTCGACAGGCCATAAGTAGAACGTGCTACACTGGGGGCATCGTGCTGTCATGCTCAGGGCTGGTCCGGGTATCCTGCAGTGTATGCACAGGCACCGGAGATACTCTCGGCCATCAACCGCCACAACCAGGAAGCCTCCTGAAAACTGATAGGTGGTCACATTCAGATCAGCCATCTTTTGCTCGGGGGTTGAGTAGTTCAGCTCGCTCTTAGCTCCTTCTCCTTCAACTGTCCAGCAGAAGTGAAGTTCCTCGCTCTCACTTCCTGTCCCTCCTTTCGCTGGAGAGGACTGCTCTGATTGGCTCTTGGTGTGCCCCCTCCCTCTGGTGGAAAAAGAGGAGGGGCACTCTCTCGCATCTGTGTGATGTGGATTCATCTGTCAGCCAGTCACTGCACAGGTGGGCATGGCTTCGGCTTTCGCGCCGCTCCGCTCTGTCTGCTGGGGACCTGGGTTTGGCGCCAAACCCCTGAACATCTCTCGCCACATATTTTGCACAGCCTGCTTGCACGCAGCATGTGCGCGATCTAGGCTCGGCGGGAATCGCCATTTTGGATCAGCTGCAACCCGCATTGCATTGAATGATGCTGCTGTCGCCATTTTAACATCCTCCATGCCCCGCAGAGCACATGTATCTCCGGACGCCATCTTTAATGAGCCCTCTAAGCCCACGATAGCGCTACTCTCAGTGTCTACTGTGCAACACGTTCCTAGACACTCACTAGTCTCTCTGGTGCTCTAACCCACGAATATAACGTATGGCATACCCCAGGCTAGGCAGGACTCCCTCGTAGTACACCGCACTCTCTGACGGTTCATCACAAGCACTCTGTGGTGTGTTCTCTGGGTACTGGCTAGGGTACTTGGCATCTCCTAAGTACGGGCGTCTCCTACTTTTGGCCACTCATAGTGCAGACCCTGGGCCATGGTCCCTGGACAAGTTAACAGGCTAACCCCCCCCCCCCTCCTGTTGTCTCCCACTATCTGCCTCAAGGGATTAGGGCAGCTATAGCCATGTTACCCACATTTACATCACCCTCTTAGGGCACCACGGTGTTCTGTGCGAGAGTCCATGCTCTCCTGACTACCCCTAGTATGCAAACATGCCCTACTTTCTGTAGCACTTGCTCTGAAGGTGTACCTAACACTTTCAGTTCTGCTTCGCTAAAAACCTGTCATGTTTATCTCAGCAGCACCTCCAACTGTAGCCCATGGACACTGGGGCAATCACAGATCATCCCCCCTACACTGTACTAGTGCCTGGCTACATGTCTGAGTGTGGTGCATACCTGCTGGCAACAGGAGGGCCTGAGTCACCCGCGATGGCATGGGGATGACAGGATCAGGTTTCTGGGGTGAATGCCTTCGTTTCGTCTAGTGGTGCAGCGCCTCCATCTCTGGTAAGCCCCTGGAATGCGGGGTGGAATCCTTCCAGAGAGTCCTCCACTCGGGGACGAGAGATTCCAGTCTCACACGGTTAGTCTTTTTTAAAAGCAGCAGGTCTTTATTCACACAGCAGCAGTAGCAGCAATAACAGCAACAACAGCAGCAGTATAGTCAGGCAAGTACAGGTTGCAAGCTCCTCCAATCCGCTCTCCCTCAGGATGGTCTCTTTCCCTGCCACCACCCCAGGCACAGGGCACCCATGGTGGGGCTAGCTCTTCCCTCACCCCCTAAACAGGGTGAGAGGCATTGGCCCACCTCTCTGCACTGTAGTTCTAGCAGCCCTACTCATAGGCGGCTCCTTCTCCAACTGTATCCTTGCTGACTGTCACACTGGACCAGCCAGTGTCACACTCTAACCTCACATTGAACTTGGACTCTAAGACTCTGAGACTCAGACTAACACAGACTAACACTAAATAGGCAGTGCACTGCTCTTTATGATTTCACCAGGCCCCTCCCCTGTGTCTCTTGCCTTAGACACAGAATCAGATGACCTACCTCCACCACTCAGAGCAGTGCTTATACCAGAAGGAGGAAAGAACTATAGCCCCATTTCTTACCAGGGCTACACATAGTTTAAACCACTGTTACTTACATTGTGAGGATAAATCAACATATAGTATGTCTCAAATGACAGCAAGATTGCTATAATGTGTGCATTATGTATATATTTATTTATATAGCACATCCAGGTACATAGTACTTTACAAAATACGTTACATAATATTATAAAACAATGGAAATATGCGGTCCAGGCATAAAACAATAGGAAAAGGAGTCCCTGTCCCAAAGAGCTTACAATCTAAGTGGTAAGTGGGGAGAACTTACAGAGACAGAAGGAAGGTATTATGTTAAGTGTGTCTGCAAGGGGCCAAGGTCCATGCATATGAGATTTATAGTATCAGCCAGCGTTGTTACCCATATGCTTCATTAAAGAGGTGCGTTTTAAGAAAAGTTCTAAAGGTGAAGAGAGAATGTGCAAGTCGGATATTGAGTGGAAGTGCATTCCAGAGGTGTGGGCAGTGAGTGAGAAAGGTTTAATATGGGAGATTTAGATACAAAATGGGTAGACAGAAGACATCCTTGAGCTAAACACAAGAGTCAGGCAGGTTTGAAAAATTAGGGTTAAGATGTACTGTAAGATGGGGCAGAAGAGTAGCCTTTCAAGAGAAGATGAGAATTTTGTAATATAGGATTTAATTGGAAACCAGGAGAGACAATGGAACAGATTTAGTAGAAAGTAAAGTGATTCTAGCAGTAGCATTTAGGATTGATTGTGGGGGAGCATGACATCATTCCAGTCATTAGATTGGTACCTTAAGCTTATCAATGCTATAACGTTGATATGGAAATACTGCACCGACACACTTTATTCGAGCAAATACCCAGTATGTACCTGGCAGATACCTGGAATGCGCCGCTCCTCACCTCTGACAAGCCCCGTTGCGTTTGCCTTCCCAGCCTGGGTTCATGCCTGGCTGACGGGCGGCTGATCTGTTAAATGATAATGATTAGGATTTAATAGGCTGCAATGCTTCGCGTGTCTACCAGATGGCATAAATTCATGAATTGTAATGCAGTATATATATATTTACTGTGCAGTATTGCAGCCAGCGGGAATAAAATGCTTCAATCCCTGCCTGGAAAATAACCCAATGCACTCGGGCAGAAAACAGTCACAAACCTCAATACACCCGGGTATACCCGAATTCGTGGGACAGGCCGAGCTCGAATAAAGTGTGTCGCTAGTGTACTTTTAGGAAGTGTGGGATGGGACTCATTTAAAAATACTTTGTATAGCCGTTAGCATTTTGTATCTCCCAGCCAGGTACCTCAGGTGTGCTCCTTTTTCAGCACCGGCATGTCGCCCACAGTATATAGTTACAACCTATTAAATTTGAAAGCTCTCTCTTTCTGTCAAAGTCCAGAAAATGCATTGTTTTCTGTGTCTCAAGAAAAAGAATCTGAAATTGCGATTTGGCCTCTTTTTTGATTGATCCGTGGACCAAAGGAACCGACGGGTCCAAATCCACAAAAATAAAATCAGCCATCAATATTCATAACTACCTTAAGAAACTGCAATAACTAGTCCCGAAATATTAGGTAGCTTTTAGAAAATTACAATGGTATCCGTTTATGACCTGCTACATTGGAATGCTCTTTAGAAAAAGTCATTCATGTCATCATTTTTTTGGCTATTCTCAAATGTTGTATAAAAAACTCCAGTAGTGAATAAACACAGTTTAAAGTATTTGTATACTCTATCCATATAAAATGCCATAGTATATGATAATGAATACCAGTATTCCTTGTTAAAACATTAAAACATTTGTTTAAATATATTTGACTTAGTAATATACAGTACTGTAGAAGACTAGTGTTGCCAGGTATATTCTTGCAGATTTTCCAGGCTGCAGGCTGTAGTTATGATACTTCTTTTCCCAAGATGATGAATCATGGAGAAATTTTGACTTAAAAAAACATTGTCTATTTCTTTTTTAAGTCTCTCTAACTTGTTGACATAAAAGTGCTTATTTTATTCTCTGTAGAGATGTGAAATATGAAAACTGAGAAGCACCGAATTATTGTTTTTCCTTCCTTCACTTGTGCCCTGCTGAAACAATCTTCATATTGTCTGTCCCTTGCTATTAGACTTAATACAGAAAAGTCTCCAAACATAAGAGACTGACCGTTTACAGTAGTTTTCTCACATAGAATGACTAACTTCTGGTCTACTTAATTAATGAATGACATACTTGTGTTTTCCCTTGCTGACTCATTCCTCACAGGCATGTTGATTGCTTGTTTCTTATGATTCAGCATTATCAGTGGGAAATTCATTAAACTTAGAATTAGCACCCCAAAATGATGTGGCTGAATACTGCTTTTAAATTCCAACCGCGTACCTATGAGATTCAGTCACAAGCTTACAGATGTAGCCAGTGGTGGATTTCCCATTAGGTCCGGTAGGCCCCGGCCTAGGCCGTCAAAAGTTAGGGGCAGCAAAAATGTCCTCTCCCATATACAGATACCGTGCTCCCAGCTGCCAGCAGGGACCAGCCGAGACAAAACACCCCAACCCAGAAAGGGACACGTTGTGGAATCTGGCGGCATCTCCTTCCTATGCCCAAATATATCGGTCGCTTAGTGACGCGCCCGAGGACATTTCACCCTTTTTCTAAAATATTGATAATGGCATTTTATTGTGTTAGCATATAGGATTTTCTTTGTCCTTTTTTCCTAAATGCACACATGCTTTGATTCGCTCCCATAGGGAAAACTTACTATTATCTTATCTGTTTTTATTTTATAAGAATTAAATTCACCCAAATTTTGTTGGTTTCATTTGTCATTGATAATTATATCAATGTTTTATATATATATTTATGTTTTATATATTGTTATATTTATGTAAGCATATTATTTTATTTATAATAAACATTGAAATTATCATTATTTTAAGCCTACATACAGATGAAGTTGTGAGTGCCCCTTATTTTGTATATCTGTTTTATATCAGCCACAGCTCATGTCAATTGGTTAATTATATTCAGCTGATATATATATATGAGAGCCCTAGCAATACTGATGTTGTCCCTTGAAGAAATACATGAGTGCAAAACGTGTAGGGGTCGTCACTTCGTTTGTACACATTATCACGCAAAGCATCAACTCAGCTGTTGAGCCGATCAGCTGTTTGATGGTCACGCTCGCGAGCAACAGAGCGCCCGCGTGCTGCTATGCGGAGGCGATCAGCTGGGAACCACCTAAGCTGTTAGGCAAATACATAATAACTCTGCCAGATGGTCTGTGGGCCCGGCTCGGCTCTGTGGCGTAGACGCTCCAGCAGCGGATCAGCTGAAAAGCTGTGTTCTGCGTGGCTTCCACACTCTCCAAGTGCTGCGAGCAGTCAGTCCAGGGACTTGTTGCACCGGGTCCATACAGAATTACATAATTGGGCTGTCAGCACTCACTTGGACCTAATGGAACACACTTTTACTTTCTTTAATGTAAGTTCATGTATTTGTTGTGTATTTTTATATCATATTATTATTCACTTCTAGTGTGCTATGTCATCTGTTTTTGTCATTTTGAAGATTCTTTTGGAATATTCAGTGGGAGAACAGAGCACCCACTTGAGACATGTGCAGCAAAGACGTGGATTCTCTTGAAAACTACCTTTCATCACTAATTGAACACCTTGTTTGACAGCGTGATTGGAAGAAAAATATATATATATATACACATATATATTACAAAACAAAACACATATAATCAACGCGCCAGTAGATAAGTAAGGGATAAAGATATTATTAACTATATGAATAAGTAGGAATAGAGAGGCTGGTGTCCTATAGCATAGCAGTTGCAAAACAGACCCAACACACAGACAAACAACATATATGATAAGGAAGGAGGGACTGGGAAAGTGATGGGGAAACACAAAGAAAAAACACTTGAAAAATAATATAAAAAAAACACTGGAACACCCGAGCAGATATCCACAGGAAACAACCACCTTCCACAATTCTTCTATAAAACGAAAAGGGACAGCGCGGGCTCCATAGTGTAAATAGTTATCACAAGCTAAAATCAATACACTCACAGCAATGAGGTAGGACATGCGCATCGAACAAAAACACCCGTCATCCGTGGTTTATCTGTCAGTCAAGAGCTGTGATCTTCTAGCTGCATGCATGTGAATCTTTTCCTGCAGCACACACTTCTTTGTTTCCGCAGCACAACAGTTCCCTTCCAATTCAGAAAAAGCTCAGTGAGCTGGATACTTGTGTAGTCAGTAGCACCCTTACGCGATTCATCGCAAATATACCTGGCGACTTCATCAGAGGAACATTAATGAATTTCTGGCTGTCAGGGAGCATTTAAATTTAGAGGCGTCCCAGATTGTCCAAGAGTTGGCCATTGAGGATAGCAGTTCTTTGATGGTTCTAAACACCGATTTTGGGGGCCAAATCAGATTGTTCAATTCTAAAGGAGAGCAGACTTCTTTTTCTAACTCCGCCCACTTCTTCCGCTTCGGATCTACCTGCTTTAATGTGGTTTTGACTAATAGTGTACAGGAGCAGTGGGTCTCCTGAGCTTAACTGTATTGATTTCAGCATTAGAGATGCACTACCTCCCGAGATATAGTCCCCAGTCTGGGCATGATTTGCCACTATGACAGTCAAAGAGCAACCTAAAAAAAACAACCACCAAAAATTAAAAATGAAATCAAACCAATCACCAAAAGAAACACAACAATGAAATAAACCAAACACCAAATATAAGTAACAATATAAAAAACAAACACCAAAAATAAACCAGAATTTAAAAAAAGCAAACACCAAAAAAACACAAGAAACCAAACAAGCAAACAACAAAAAGACACAAGAAACTGTCAATGTTCCAAATTGACAAACGGGGTTCAGTTGATAATAAGTAGTTTATTTCAATACATAGTATAGTATGATCATACTCATTCAAAAGTCTACAAGACTCTCTCTGCCAGGGAGTGTCCAGGCAGCAACCTTTATACATTTCTGGTTCCTTTGTCTAAACTGTTACTAGGCAGATTATACTAACCACTTCTTAATTCTTAAACCAATCATTTTACAGCTCATTAAACCTGGTTAAAACTGGCCTCAAACAGCTATGAATAGGTTTCAGGTACCAACTCTCACTAGGAATGTGGGCGTTACTTTAGGCACAGTCGTACATCAACTTGGAAACTAAACTCTCATTCACAACAGACACATTCTTACTCACAAAATGGATACTAGACATAAATATAAAAATACAAAAAAAACAGCGCATGACGCTCATAGTGCATTAAATGATAATTTTAGTAACCAAGTAAGAAGGTAAGTAATGTGCGTACATTTAAACAAAATTAAACAAGCATTTCAGGGTTATTGTTACCCAAACACCAATGGACGCTCGTGATGGTCTCGTGGCTCTCTCCTTCTCACTCCAAAACAGTCTCGGTGTAGGGCCTGGATAGTCTCCACTCCAGTCACTGGTGTGCCAGCCCCATGCCTCAGGGTAGGGCTTAAGCAGTCTCAAGTCTTTCAGTAAGCAGCAGTCCCGATTAATGTGCGCAATGCCCGCTACTGCACAGATCCAGCTGGCAATCGAGCAGCAGAGCGCACGCTGTTTGGTGTCCTGCTCAAACACTTCCTGGTCTATGACGTCATGCGATCGCGAGAGTTCGCCGCGAGTCTGCAAATCACCGGACCGGTTCTCTGGGAGTGCTGTCTTGTAGGTGGCTCGCAAAGGTCTTACAGTTCTTTAGTCCAACGCGTTTCGAGACCACATGGGTCTCTTCATCAGGGAATAACTAGACATAACTGACTTTACAAAATGGAAACTGAACATCACTTTCCATCCTTCTCCAGAGACCCTCCCCAGTCCATTTCAATAATATATCAACAGTATATTCATTTCAGCAATATTACTTCGTCAAAACCAAACAAGCAAACACAAAAAAAAACCACAAGAATTAAAAAACCAATCAACTAAATAACACAATAATTATAAAAACAAATCAACAAAAATACATACAAAAGAAATAAAAACAAGCATTTGCCAAAAAATGCATTGCTTGTCACTATATTTATTTATAGCCCTATAAGGGTATAGATAAACACATTGGCAGTCAATGGTCAACCAAACAAATACAAATTAAAAAATACAATCAAAATACCTGAAAAATAAAAATTACATACAGTCAATGTTTTTCTTAATTGCTAATGCCTTCACCATTCGATTCCAAATGCATCAGGAAGCTCTCGATTCGCAACGCAATGCTCCTTAACTTCCGGTAACTTCTTTCCTTCTTTTCTTCTTTTCTTTTATTGTAATCCAATCCTTTGGCGGATGTGGTCCCATCATCTTCTTGAGGTTAAATGAGACAGGACAGCCGTATATAAGGCCTTTCGATTACGTCACAGCCTTTGAAAAAAGGAATCCGCTAAGGTAATGAAAGGGTTAAATCGCAGGCACTTCATAGTTGTTGGTATAGGGGTGGGTGAAGCTTGTTGTTGCCCCAGGGTGGCTGTTTAGGCCATGTGAGGGGGTGATAGTAGAAGTTAACCCCTTCATTACCTTAGTAGTTATAACCGCTAAGGTAATGAAGGGGGTTAACCCCTTGCACTACCCTCCCACAAGACCTAAACACCACCCTGGGGTAACTATCACCTTCACCCACCCCCTAAAAAAACAACAGGAATGGGTAAATGTTCTATTAACCTAAAATAGCTAATAGTGCATTTGCCCATAAAACATAAAACCAGACAGCATAAAGTAAATAAAACTTGTACTTACCCTTGCCAGGATGAAGACCATCCTCATCCTCATCACCATCCTTGTCCTCCGTTGGCAGCAACATTACAATAATAAAACACTAATGGCCCCTAACCCCTTAATCATCTTAGCGGTTAGTAACCGCTATAGTAATTAAGGGGTTATCCCTCCTCCCCCGCTACCCCACTGGAAGGCCTAACCACCTACCCCAAGTGAACTACACCCACCCTCTATCCATTGATTATTTATTTATAAAATATTTTACCAGGAAGTAACACATTGAGAGTTACCTCTCGTTTTCAAGTATGTCCTGGGCACAGAGTTAAGACAAATAATACATGTTTACAAATACAGTTACATAATGAGCAGGGTATACATTATATACAAGACATTGCATGCACAGTTAAAGATAATTTATATTATGGACGAATGAAACAGTTACATACCAGATTAAAATGTGTGACAGCCTTAGATTTGAAAGAATTTAGACTGGTGGTGGATGTAAGATTGGCACAGTGGTACGTCATGCCCATATAATATGGGCATGATTTTCCACTATGGCAGTTTTCCTGGAACCAGGGTCACGAATGATGTATGAATAATTCCAGTAAGCTTAACTCATGCCTTCCCTCTTTCAAAGCACAACAAGTCCTTTAGTCTTTCTTAGTTTTATTGAGGAAAAATCACAGGAATAAAGGTACTTGCAGATGTAGTGTAGGTAGAGAGTGCTTCTCTGTCTGAAGTGCAGTGTATCAAGGATGAGGCAGTGTAAAACAGAAAGGCCTTACTGGGGTAAATAGCAGGCAGGTACTCACTCAGAGTCCAGGGTGAAAAGGAAGTGAGGAGCAAGGGTCACACTAGAAGGGAAGTGAGACTATACTAACTGTCAGCAAGGACAGGGGGGTTGGAATAGCCCACTCTCAGCTAGGAGAATAGGAGATTGCAGGCAACCAACACAGGCTGTGTAAACAACATGTAACAATAATGTTGCCTTTTCACATGCAGCTAGCTGCTGGGACAGGGAAAATAACAGGCAGCTAAACTAGGGAGATATGAATCCCATGCGCTGCAAAGGGGGACAGAGAAATGTGGAATCTAGTTCCAGGACAGCAGTCAATGGGCAACCTAAAAAATAAACAACCACCAAAAATACAAAATTAAATAAACCAATCACCAAAAGAAACACAACAATTAAATAAACCAAACATCAAAAATAAACAACAATTAAAAAGCAAACACCAAAAACAACCAGAATTAAAAAAAAAAAACGCCAAAAATAGTTTCAAAGATTGCAATGGAAAGTCTAAAGCTTGCTCAAGTTTGTAAAACATTTTTGTAACTCTATTTACAGTAATCAAGGGAAGATGAATTGTTTACACTCTGTCACTTGTGTAACATAAACCTCCATAGAAAGGCCAAAATCAAATTCCTAGAATAGATGTTTGTCAGGGCGTGCTCACCACAAACGAGACGGGACCGCGGTACTGAGGTGGGATAGGATATAACGCCACCCACAGCCACGAGGGCACGTCTTGAGAGTAGAGTGGTCTGGGAGTCCGGATCGGGGCAGGAGAGGTACGCATGGTAGAGGGTGCTGTATGCAAAGTCCGGGGTTAGAGATAAGGATGTAATCGTTTACCGTTTGCCAGGATCGGGATTCCAGAGGTGCGGAGAGTCGTGTTGCCATATGTCGAGTTCGGGATGCCAGAGGTGCGGGTAGACGTAGCGGAAGCCGGTTCGGTACACGAGGAGGACTGCAAAAACAAAACCGGACAAGACAGGACTAGGGAGGCAGAGAGTGATGAGAACAACTGGTTCTATGCTCAGCCAATGAGTCAGTGACACTGTTAGGTATATATAGGAAAGCGGGTCCAATGGCAGCGCAGCAAGATAGGGGTGTGTGGAAGGGCCAGGCTACGGCAGGGATAGGTCCAGCATGAGTCCCAGGGGAGGAGCCATAAAGCCCAGTAGTCAGACTGCATTGGATTGCAGCAATGGTTTGAGGTGCTGTGCCTTTAAGGGGTTGGTGCGGCTCCGTGTGGCCGCGCCTCTGTGTAGCTGTGCTTGCGGCCGCGTGACCTAGCGTAGCCGCCGGACCGAGAGTAGAAGGGGAGTTTTGGCATGCGCGCACGTGCCCACGTGGAGTAGTGATCGGCGTTCCGGAGAGAGGCTGCCTGCGTGCCGCGGGGGGACCCGTCGGAGCTGCCGGTAAGTGAGGAGCACGCCGAGGGCGGTGTGACTCCCAGACCCTTACAATGTTACTGGATTTAAGTATAACTACAATGTGCATAAAAAATCATAATAACATATAATGATATATAATTTATATTTATATATACACAAAAGACAAAAAGTCACAATGCTACATCCAATATGACAAATTATATAGTTAAATATTTTTTGTCTCGTGTATACATTAGGTCACAATCCCAGTGGCACTCTTTTTGACACAAATATATATAGTGTAGTAAGTTTGAGTTCTGAGCTTACAGGGACAGTGTGTGGTTGTAAATGTCAATCAGTAAAACATTTTGGGGGGTTTGTGACCCATTCCCCCTGTATTTAAGCTCAACCATCCTACCTTTTAAATAGCAGGTTATTGCACCAGTTGGCGCATACCAGCAGGTAGTTCCTTTTTCACATACATCTAATGCTATTAAATGGTGTCTGCTCCCGCTGACACGTTTTGTGTGTACTGCTGCAATGTGCCAGTGGGAGCAACAAATGGCTGCTACAGAACTACAGTAGTTCACCATTCACAACACTGCTTCTAGCATTGTACCATTATGGAATTCTAAAAACAGAAAGTGAATCCCTGCGCTTCTCCCATTGGGATAGCAATAAATGGGGAAATAGTGCAAAATAAATCTGTAAGACAAAGGAGACTTTTGGTTACATCCTTTGATCAAATAATGATAAGCCTGCTAACCAACATCAAGGTAAGTCTCAATAGCAGGTCCCTATGCTAAATGCATACAAATGTTCTGTGAAATATACCATGAAAGGGTTAATATATAAGCATAAGCTTATGTAACTTAGTGCAGTTAAAAACTGGTATATACCAGTGAAGCTACTTACCTCTAAGCAAGTAGAGTGAAAAGTGAATTTGCAGGGACCTCACTGGGAGATGATACTGTATACTTTGAAAAAGGAGGGATTGGCCTCCCACAAGCTGCTCAATAAGCAGTTACAGGTGGATTGGAATTCTATTACTCTCCTCCTCCAGTCACTCTCCTAATTTTTCTCCAGAGAGTTAGGAGAAGAGGACTTTGTACGGGGCATAAAAAGAGGTGGAGAGGAGTAGAGATAGGAAAGAAAAGAAATTAAAGAAATTGGAGAAAAGGTTGGTATGACTTGTAAGACAATGTCCTTTTTGTGATTGTAAAAATAGAAAAGAGGCACTCCACTCGTCTTCCAAAGATTATAAAATGTATTACATAAGCATTAACTTTTGGTACGCTTGCGAATTTTTGATGTTTGTTGCAATAAATGTTAAAATCTTTGGAAGTGCCTCTTTTTCTATTATTATCTACCTGTTGCTCCGCAACCAGCGGGACCATTGTTTCTGTGCACCCGCGGCAATTTGTTACCTGCTATCGTGAGTGCACCTATTTTAGACAATTACTTTTAGCCATAGAGGACAACCATTGACACCATTAAAGAACAACAATTGACACCATTATTAAAACACTTTAAGGAAGTCCATCATTGTAATCCCAGTTCTATTAGGTTTATGGATATTGAATGTGTTCCACGCACTTCGAGACAGGGGAATAGAGACCTTTTTTTATTAAAAAGGGAACAGTATTGGATTTCAACTTTTGAGGCTAAGTACCCCAAAGGTTTCAATGAACTAATAGAACTAACACCTTTCCTTAGATAAAGATTATGTGCCGGTCTGCTAATAGAATATATTTGTATAACACTTTTATATATTTACATATCTGTAATGTATCTTATTATTGTTTTATTTTTGTTTATATGCTGATAGGCAATGCATTATGAGATTGAGACACTGTTACAACCTGTAGCTAGTCAGCCTAATTTTGGGCTTGATATAGAAATTTCATTGGCTGTTGGAGCTTTACTATGTGTGTGAGTGGCCTTCAACGGGACCACCTGACCAAGCACACGGTTGCGAAATGCGTTGAGGTCACGAGAGGCCACTCAACGCACTCACTCATTGGCTGATTCAGGGCAACCGGGAAGCTCAGGCGGAAAAGCAATCTCCGTTGCTGGTGCAGTCCGGACTGTAGCGCTAACAAGCGGTTACCTGCTCGCGCTTTTTCAGTTAGTATCTGTTTCCCTCAATGCAGTTTATTGCCCAGTCTTTGCATTACACTTTACTTAGGTGTCTATTTGCTAGTCTGTTGGTACTCAAGACTTTTTTAGTCTTTATATATCTGTTTTGTGCTTGTTTTGTTGTGTATGTGAACGAAGTAGGAGTTGATACCTCACTTTGATAGTGGTATTGATATTGTTATTTGTTGTATTTTAATATATATGGTCTCATAAGACATCTTATTAAAGGTTTTATTATCCAAGTCTGTCTGATTGGATTTTATTAATATATTCTATTTTGAGTATATGCATTAATCTCTGGTGTGCGTTTTGTCTGAGGTTTCCCTGCTGGGAAGCCTCATCTTTAGGAGCGTCTGGAGAGGTGCTCCAAACACACAGCTGCAAGGGGATTTATAGTTAAACGAAGATAATTGACAGCACGAGCGTGGAACCCTCGCTGTACTTATGCGTGGGCCATAGAGGTCTACTGGGATTGGGCTGCAGAAACTCACTTTGCTGGGCCGACTCGGGCCTACTGAGTTGGAGCTATGGTGGCATGTAATAATGCAACAATATGTAGATTCTTATACTGGGGCCTTTGAGAGGACCCCGGAAGAGGTCCAAGGGGACGCCAGAGGAAAGACAGAGAGAAGAATAGTTTACGTATAGGTGTGACACCTGTGCTTATCTCCGTTTTTTTCCTACAGTACCTCCTTTCAGAGAGGTTTATTTGAAAATGCTTGGGGATAAATGGAATAAATGCAACATGATTCTAATATTCTGAGCATTGGTCCCTTGGCTCACCAAGCCCAATGTAACAGCAACAATAAGCAAAACAAACAACAAGGGATAGATCCACAGAAGTCTGTCATTTTTCCGCTAATAACGCTCATTACTGAAATTTGGAGTGGACGTTATTTTCTTCGTTTTAATGGGTATCCTCAAAACTATTGCGATGCAAAAATAGCGTCCTTTCATAAAAGTAGACGCATAATTAACGGGATTTTCATGTCTCAGAGACATGTTCTCCAATACACTGCACAAGCGCATTGGTCAAACTTTAATGCACGTTATTAACGCTTCCAATAAAGAAGCATCTTGTTATAATATTGAAAAACTTAACATTTGAAAACTTATTCACATTTCCTTTATTTATAGTGTCCTTCCTTTATTTATTTTAATTGTACATTAATGTAAAATAAATATTGAGTAATATAGTTGAGCTACAGTATGTATGGATATACATTATTGTACACCCATATTTTAAACAGTCATTATTACATTATATACCATATTAGTTCACACAAACATATCACTTTAATCACTAATAGCCATAATATAATTTATGTTTCAGACATTTATATGATCCCTAATATATATCTTTGTTTGACACGTGTAACATTTTGTTATGAAAGGGTTAAGTCCTGTACTCATTGCATTGCTTTTAGGCTATTCCAGAAAAAAAATCACTGTTAATCAATGTCTGGATGTTGGCAGCGCCAGCTTCTGGAAGGTCTTAAATATTGTAGCATTATAACCGTGCACTAACATGATCGGAGGTCTTAGGATCTCTGTTCTAAGGTAAATTGCTCATTACCATATGCTTTGCATATTAGTAAGCCAAATGTCTGTTAAAATGTATCGATGTGATTTTTTTTGCGAGAGTATCATAACACAAATCCCCTTTGGGAATACGCGTTATGGATATCGATAAGTGAAATGGTGATAACGTTAGTCTAAAAATTGTACGCACTTTTGAGAATCTACCTCCAAGTTTCATAATGATCAACTACTATTGTAAAAGCAACTTTTATGGAAATGTGGGATATAAATGTGGGAGATTTAAAAAAAATAATTTTACATGTGCTGGGTTAAGGGAAAATTTACAGAAGAGAAATTATAAAAAAAAAAAAAAAAGAGTACATTTGCTTGTGCGCCTTGCTTCCACAGGGCACCAATTTAGATACTATAACTTTCAAGCTTACTACCATTCTCATTAGGTCAGGCTAAATTGGATACCAAAAGCCAAAAAATATATTTTTTCAAACAGATGCAGAATTGAAAAGGGAAACACCTACAGTAGTGAGATCACTTGAACAGTATGTATACTCACTCTTCCATCCACCCCTCCTTTCTCTTTCTTCAAGAATGCTGCAGCACAGCTTCCTAACTGGTTCTACAATCATCTACAAAGAGTTCCATGTGTAGCTTCTAGGATATTTATTTTGCTAAGCAATGTCTCCAGGGCCACAGACTAATGTACAGACTTTCCAGTCTGGTAAATTGTGCTACATCACATATGGATGTCCTGTTCTATGAATACCATATACTGTAGGTTTGATAATGTTTATCTTGTGTCTGACAAAAAATCCCTGGACATGAAAAAATTATAAGTTGTGTTTATAAATTATTATTTATTATGTAATATATATATATATATATATATATATATATATATATATATATATATATATATATATATATATATATATATATATATATATATATATATATATATTATTCGTCTGAGTAATATTGAATATGATTTCTGATTTCAGCTTTATCTGAAAAGAAAACCAACATCTGTTTTTATAAAGTAATACAAGTAGGTGTAGTATGTTCTCACTTTTGTCATTTTATTCTTTACTGTTTTACTGCAGTTTTGTTCACTGATACATTTGATATTTTTACCATATATTTGGTCCTACTTCCATATGATTCAAATACATTTTACATAAACTAAGTATAAAACAGTGAAAAATGTCTGAAATACGGTGCCGTTTCTAGTACTTTCTTCCACTCCCTTTTCCCTGTGTCTGTTGCTAATTATACTTGTACTTTTGAACAAAACAAAAATCTTGGCTTTATTATAGAAATGTTATGAAAGTTTTAAATTTAGAAAGCCTTTAGCCAAGTTCTAAAAGCTGATTTATACTTTTGGCTGTATAGTATTTTGTGATGTATTCCAATTACCCTATCATTCAGTTTTATATTGCTAGTTTGCTGAATAGGAAAATACAACCGGCCAACCTTCAGCAAAGAGAATGAAACTACAATAAAGATACAAATAAAACCTGTGCCATTTACCAGGACAACCACTACAAATCACAACATGTGGTATTACACTTTTACCATGGAATTGAATGGTCATACTTGCACAAATAATCCAATGAATAAAAGCCAAATTTTCTTCTTATAATTAGGATTAATCAAAGACAAAATTGCCTGTCACCACCATAAAAATGCTTACTATTCATTACGTCATATTTCCAACCATTAAGCATATGTTAACAATGGTCAAATGAATGGCACAATGCTTCTTTACAATGCTCCCAAAATTACTCTTTACTTATTCAAAAGGATTGTATTTTTAATCCAATGCTGAATTTGCTTTGAAATGAAATAACCAACATTTTAAAAACTTTTTATTCCCTCTAAATAGACAATTTGGTATGTATGTATTATTATTATGTATTATTATTATTATTATTATTATTATTATTATTATTATTATTATTATTACAATTTGGTATGTATGTATGTATTATTATTATGTATTATTATTACTATTATTATTATTATTCATATTATCATTATCATCATTATTATCATTTATTTATAATGTGCTAACATATTCCGTAGCCCAGTACAATAGTGTTGGAGGACAACAACAATAAAATATAAAAGTTTAACAGCCCTGCCCCAAGGAGCTTACAGTCTATAGGGTAGAGTAAGTGGTGACATAAGGTACTGGGAGATAAGAAGATTGGTGTGTTTCGGATATCTGTTTGTTAAATCAAGAAGAGTGTTTTGGGGAAAATGTAAGAGGAATTGTGAGGAGGAAGAGCTGTGAGAGCAGGGTGTGTATATGTGTGAAGATGGAAATGCTTCAAAATACATTTGAAATATTTTACAGAAGACCAATAACAGAGCAGTTGTAACATCAGCGACTTGCAGCAAACGGCTGATACCCTGTGGATGCTACCTTTGCTGCAAATTGGGTGTTATTCCTAAGAGCATCTGAGGAGGAGAATGGAAGAGAGGCAGGGGGAAGGTGCTAACGATATCCAGGTCTTTTAAGTTGTGCCTGTCTTTTCCTCATGATGTTAACCCTGTTAACGCTGGCTGAGTGGAAAGGAGCAATGAAGGTGAAGCCAATTGGGGACACTCATAGCTGTGACTCGGGTGTTGTTTCTAAAAGAGTCAGATGTCAAGTCAATACAGCACATTAGAATAGTTTAAATTTTACTCTTGCCTAAATCTGTCTCAGCGTCTCTCCTGCTAAAATCCCTCTCCTGAATACAAAGTAAATCCTTTATTACTTTCAAAATTCTCCTTTTGTCAATTAAGGCTTTACATTCTACATTCTACAAACCCATACATGATGGATTATACATTGTAGGTGCTTGAAGGACACCTCCTCCCACAGCAAGGAACGGTCTCCGCTTTGATTTGAAGGAACATCAGATGCTGCTGACATAATTATTCCATTGAACAATTCAAAACATGTGAAGAAGAGAATTAAGGTTTGTGAAGCTCTGTACACATGAAGAAGAGACCTGTGGGTGTCATTTTTCTCTAGGTCTATACGATTCCTGAAGAAGCTACAGCGAAATGCGTAGAATCTATCGGCAGCTCCTGGGAGACAGTGGAGATCACGTTAGCAGCACTGAACACTGGCAAGCAGACGCGACCAGAGAGATCGTAGAAGCGCTTCTGCCCTGAAGCAAGACGTCACCGGAAGTGACGTATGTGGACGTGGAAGCACGCGAACCAAGTGGCTGGTGATATCTCCTCATGCTATTCTCTCCCATGAAAGTTATTTTTTATCAAATGTGAGTGCGATTATTCTTATATCCATACAAAATAATAGTTATACTAGCAGTATTATACTATTGTGGGCTTTCTTTTATCCCTCGGGTCATCATACATTTGAGAATATTGACTGCAGAGGGCGCATACAAGGCGCATCCAGGGTTCATCAAGGGCTGATCTAAGGCTTATCCAGTCGAATTCAGAAATCCATGCGTGGAGGCAGCTTTAAGAGCTCCTATCAGAGAGAGAAGAATCTCTGATATGCTTCTATTTCCTTTCCACTTGTGAGTGAGACCTATTGCTTATATCAAATAGGGTCCATTATCTATTGGCTACACCATATTTTGTTATTTGATTTTTCCGCATATTGCACTACGTGAACTACCAGCGCTCCCCTTACTAGGACGAAGAACGATGACTATTTTGGACTAAGCGGAGGGTCCGGGAAAAAGGGTTTTGAGCAGGTTTTTCTTTACTATACACGCTGTAACAAGTCTCTCTATATGTCACTGTTTGGTGGAGGTGGTCTACTATTACATTGATTATATTAACACTTATTTTAAGATTATATTTGTCACATTTTGGGTGATTATGCCCTTTGTATAAATGCACAGACATTTTCACTTAATCTTATAGATGCGCCCAGTACGTTTTTTTTCTTTTTCTGTTATCTTTACATTCTTCTGCCTCCTTACATCTCAGCCCTAATGTGTCGCTTTACACCTGCCCGACTCTTGAGTGAAGCCCAAGGATGTCTTCTGTCCACCCCTTTGTATCCAAAACACTCTCCCACCTAAAACATCTCTCGCTTTCTGCTCGACACCTCCAGAATGCTATATATATATATAGGACTCTCCTTCCACCATTAAGGCCCATCTTAAAACACACCTTCTTAATAAAGCATTGGGGTAGCTCAGTAGGCTTATACTCATGGGCGTCCGCAGGGGGGAGCAATGGGGGGTGCTTGCCCCCCCTGGATCCTGGGCTGCCAACAGCGGGGGACAGAGGGCACTGGCGTGACAGGATTTAGTGCGCTCACGATGTGCAAGGAAGCACGCGCGTATCTTCCCTGCTTCCCCCCCCCCACCTGGGGCTTTCCCCCCCCCAACTGGGACCCCCCCTTCCTCCCCCCGAGCCCGCTCACAGCCGCTCGCGGCACTTCCTGTGCCTGCTGCTAGTGAGCGCGTGACTGTCCGTGACGCAGAATCTTCCCGTTCCTCTACTGGTGGCTGCGCAGTGTCCCCCCTTCTTCCCCGGGTCTCCGTGGCTGCCCACCTGCCCAGGGTGATAGTAGGTAGGTGCAGGGGTGTGGCCGCCAGGGGGGGGAGGGGTTGCCTCCTGTCCTGGTGCTCCCTCCTGTCCTGGTGCTCCCTCCTGTCCTTGTGCTCCCTCCTGTCCTGGTGCTCCCTCCTGCCCTGGTGCTCCCTCCTGCCCTGGTGCTCCGCTCCCTCCTGTCCTGGTGCTCCCATCCCCCGTCCTCTTGGTGTGGGAGATGAGCGTGGGGGCGGGTAGTGGTGATGCACTTCTGGCTGGTCGGATCGCCTGCCTTCCCCCCCCCTCCCCCGCCCTCCCGTCCCCAGGCACTTACATCCGACGCTGCATCTCTTGCTCCACTTTGTGTGTGTGTGTGTGTGTGTCTGTCTGAGGCGTGTGTGTGTGTGTGTGTGTGTGTGTCTGAGGCTGTGTGTGTGTGTCTGAGGCTGTGTGTGTGTGTCTGTCTGAGGCATGTGTGTCTGAGGCTGTGTGTGTGTGTGTGTGTGTGTGTGTGTGTGTGTGTGTGTGTGTGTGTGTGTGTGTGTGTGTGTGTGTGTGTGTGTGTGTGTGTGTGTGTGTGTGTGTGTGTGTGTGTGTGTGTGTGTGTGTGTGTGTGTGTGTCTGAGGCTGTGTGTGTGTGTGTGTGTGTGTGTGTGTGTGTGTGTGTCTGAGGCTGTGTGTGTGTGTCTGAGGCTGTGTGTGTGTGTGTGTGTGTGTGTCTGAGGCTGTGTGTGTGTGTGTGTGTGTGTGTGTGTGTGTGTGTGTGTGTGTGTGTGTGTGTGTGTGTGTGTGTGTCTGAGGCTGTGTGTGAGTGTGTCTGAGGGTGTGTTTGGGTGTGTCTGAAGCTGTGTGTGGGTGTGTCTGAGGCTGTGTGTGTATGTGTGGGTGTGTCTGAGGCTGTGTGTGTGTGTGTGTGTGTGTGTGTGTGTGTGTGTCTGAGGATGTGTGTGTGTGTGTGTGTGTGTGTGTGTGTGTGTGTGTGTGTGTGTGTGTGTGTGTGTGTGTGTGTGTGTGTGTGTGTGTGTGTGTGTGTGTGTGTGTGTGTGTGTGTGTGTCTGAGGCTGTGTGTGAGTGTGTCTGAGGGTGTGTTTGGGTGTGTCTGAAGCTGTGTGTGGGTGTGTCTGAGGCTGTGTGTGTATGTGTGGGTGTGTCTGAGGCTGTGTGTGTGTGTGTGTGTGTGTGTGTGTGTGTGTGTGTGTGTGTGTGTGTGTGTGTGTGTGTGTGTGTGTGTGTGTGTGTGTGTGTGTGTGTGTGTGTGTGTGTGTGTGTGTCTGAGGCTGTGTGGCTGTCTGAGGCTGTGTGTGTGTGTCTGTCTGGTGTGTGTGGCTGTCTGGTGTGTGTGGCTGTCTGGTGTGTGTGTGGCTGTGTGTGTGTGTGTGGTGTGTGGCTGTGTGGCTGTCTGGTGTGTGTGTGTGTGGCTGTCTGGTGTGTGTGTGGCTGTCTGGTGTGTGTGGCTGTCTGGTGTGTGTGTGTTTGTGGCTGTCTGGTGTGTGTCTGTGTGGCTGTCTGGTGTGTCGTGTGTGTGTGTGTGTGTGTGTGTGTGTGTGTGTGTGTGTGTGTGTGTGTGTGTGTGTGTGTGTGTGTGTGTGGCTGTCTGGTGTGTGTGTGGCTGTCTGGTGTGTGTGTGTGTGGCTGTCTTGTGTGTGTGTGGCGCTGTGGCGCTGTGTTGCTGTCTGGCACTGTCTGGCGCTCTGTGGCTGAGTGTGTATGTGTGGCCAGTGTGCGTATTGGTCTGTCTGAGTGTCTGTAGATCAGTGGCTGTGTGCAGGTAAGAGAGAGAATGGGGGGGGGGGAGAGAGGGAGAGAATGGGGATGGGGAGGGAGAGAGAATGGGGGGTGTGAAGGGAGAGAGAGAATGGGGGGGGTGGAAGTAGAAACAGAATGGGGGACAGGGCTGGCAACGGGGGTCTGTCGGGGTTGGCGTCCCAGGCCCGGTGAGTTGGGGCCCACCCACGTGTCAGTCAACCACCCTCTCACCCACTCTCCCTCCCTGTCTCCCTCTCCCTCCCTGTCTCCCTCTCCCTCCCTGTCCCCCTCTCCCTCCCTGTCACACACGATTCAGTCAGTCACCCACCCACCCAAGTGTCAGTCACCCACCCCGTCACCCACACACCCCCACACCCACTCTCTCTCTCTGTCTAGTTAAAATTATGCCCCCCCCCTGAAAACATTTCTGCGGACGCCCATGCTGATACTATACTGTACTTCTCATACTGTAGGTATTTAACACGATCCCTTACAGACTCAGTTACTAGAACACCCTCCTCCTGTCTCTGTAAATTCTTACTACTTACCACTTAGATGGTACGTTCTTCAGGGCATGGACTCCTTTTCCTAATGTCTACTTTTATGTGCGTAGCCCTTATTCCTATTGTCTCCTATGTTGTCATGTTTATTACTGCTGTAAAGCGCTGTGCACAGATGTAGTAAGTCTTAGTATTTTCGGTGCCACGCAAAACTAAGTGAAATCCTCAGCATGTATTTGTATAACAGAACTATGCTACCTCAGGCGGTGCTAGTGTGTCTATTAATTTAAAGGCAATGTGACCCACCCCTTATTCCCATAAAAAAACGAAAGTATTTTTATAGTTTGATATATTTATTAGAGTAAATTAGAGCTTACAAATAAATCACAAAGACTTTGTAAAATAATATAATCTTCTAACAATAACACAATCTTCTTCAACCGGTAACAAACATCTTCTTCTGGATGTCTCTTGTGAACTTGTTATTTATTCATAATCAAGAAGAAATAAATGCGTGAGTTACACTGTGCCCATGTATCTTTGCTTGTGTGCTCTATGTAAACTACTGTATATGGAATGCATACTACCAGTATTTGAATTATATGGAACTCTTATACAGTATCGTTCATTTGTGCATGTGTGTTTACTGTAAACCATATAAAACGCATGTGCGGTACAGATATTGCCAATTGAATGATGCATACATTCCTTGAATTCAATGGATGCATACATTACTTTAATCGCTTGAAGTGTTGCCTACATGAACAAGCTGTTGATCAGCCTGCCAAATCTGCAAAAAAGGATTAAACACTAACAAAAAATAAATTACTGTATTAATAACTGTATACATCCAAAAATCTAATGTTTAAGTCATGCACATGCAGCATTAAGGTTGGTCACGCTGCCCTCACGAAATCCATAGTGGGTGCATTTTTTTTTCATCTGTGCGTAAGTAAGGAGACTATTGGCCCATCGGGATTACTGTAACACAGCGTGGGCCCTGTTCTGCATGGGACTCCCGCTGTGTTAATCATACCGGGCTGCATCAGTCTGTAAGAGATGCACAGTAAGAGTGAGACTGAATCAGTCACTCTCCCTGCGCTTTTATTTTAATAACAGAGTATTGAAGCAGAGGGTCTCCAGAGCTAAACCGCATTAATTTCAGGTCTGAGGACCCATGCTTCCTGAGTTACAGGCCCCAGTATGGTGTGCCGGTATCTCTCTGCATTGTTTAAATGTCCTGGTCATGTGACACAGGAGAATTTAAACATGGCAAAGATACCAGCACAAATACCCATAAAATGGTTTAGAATGGTGCTTCCACAAGAAACAGTGCATGTGTAAATATTAGTGTGAAGATTTAGACACTATCCAAGTGATGAAGACAAATTTGTGACAAATCCAATAACAATATATATATATATATATATATATATATATATATATATATATATATATATATATATATATATATATATATATATATATATATATATATATATATATATATATATATATATATATATATATATATATATATATATATATATATATATATGTGTCTGGGTGATCAAGAAAGTGCTCGCCATCAAAAAGGGTGGGAAGCCAACCAATCAGGTAGCAGGCCTCCCTCTCTTTTTAGTGACATCACATCACTACAAAAAAGGAAATGCATCACATGGAACATCCACCAATCTGATTGATTGATGTACCATGTGATGGTTTCCATTTTTTGTTTTGTTGAAGTGACGTAATCTTAAAGGGACGGATGTATATGCTATCTGATTGGCTGACTCCCATCCCTTTTAGAGGATGTCACATCATTAAAAAAAAACAGAAGCCATCACATTGTACATCCTCCAATTGTAGTGGTGATGCACCATTTGTCAGTCAAATGTGACGTCTTAGGCCTTATAGAAGGCCTGTAACAGCTCATTTGACTCTAAGAAGTTGTTGGATCAACATCTCCTGTCCTGGACCTGTTGGATTACAAAGAAGAGAAGAAAGACGAAAAGAAGGAAGATGACAAAAAGAATGGAAAGAATAAAGAACTCACTGAAGACTTCTACCATCAACTAAGTATCATCGACTTCTTAGCATCATGCTGTTGAGGATCATTGCATTGTGGGGGTAAGAGTTAGCGCAGCAGTTGGATGAATAAGGTGAATGTTCATCCCGGCAAAGGTAAGAAACACATTAATTGTATTTTATTTAAATTAGTATTTATTTTTTAGAATGCCCATTGACTAGCAACATGTTTATCTATGTCCCTTTCAGGAAAAGCACAGTGACAATGCAATTTTTGGGGAAAAAATATTTTTATTTAATTGTAATGCATTTTATTTTTTGGGGGTTTTTTTTGTTGCCCATTCATTGCCATTGTGCCAATCTATGCCCATTTGTGGCATAGTTTACTACAGTGGCAATCAATGGGTTTATTGTCAATTGTTTTATTTTATTTAAATGTAATATATTGTATTTTCTGATGCTTTTTAATTTTTAGATTGCCCATTCATGGCTATTGCGGCAATCCAAGCCCATAGTGTTGTCATGGTTTACCACAGTGACATTCAATGGGTAGAATGGGTGGCGGTTGGGGTATATGCCCCAGGGAGGGTTGTTAGGCCTCCCTGGTGGGTGGGGTTACAGGTCAATAAAAAATTTTTTTATTATTTTACTGTCGGTGCCCAGTGAAGATGAGGAGAACAAGGGAAGCCTTCATCCTGACAGGGGTAAGTACAACTTTTATTTATTAAATGCTGGCTGGGCAATGTTTTTGTAAGGTTTTATTTTTTAATGGACAAATGTGTTATTATCCATATCTGGATAATAGGGATTTTGCCCATTACTGTACTGTATGTGTGTAGGAGGGGGGAGGTTGTTGGGGGTAGAGGGGGTGGCTAGTAGGGTGTCCATTCATTGCCACTGAGGTTCGCCATCTTTGCTCCCATTGAGGGCATACAGATGCAGCGGCCGTGTTTCGAACATTTCACGAGTTGTATACCACGGAATACCCATATCATGGCGCATGATTTCTTCCAACCTTACTGCCTTAAGACGCGAGTGCAGAAAATGGCATTTTAGTGTTCCATTTTTAAACACCTGAAATTGACACAGCAGCACAGTACTGTACTTACAATTCATTCATTTCTGTCACGGATACGCAAAGAATTGCGCTCAAAGAAACAGAATCCATGAAATTCAAACAAATCAACCACGATAAACACAGGAGTGAATGCCGCATGGAATAAAGCAGAGCACACAAAAACGGCACCGTGAAATGTTCGAATAACAGCCGCTGCATCTGTAGGTAACCACACTGGCAATCAATGGGTGTATTGGTTAGTATTGTTTTTTTGTATTGTATTTTAATGTTTATTGGGGGTAGAGGGGTTGGGTGAAGCGGGTAGTTTCCCTGGGTTGGGTGGTTAGGCCTCTTGGGTGGGTAGTGGGAGGTTAACACGTTCATTATCATAGCAGTTACTACCGCTAAGTTAATGATGGGGTTAACCCATCCCGCAACCTTTTTGGTGGGCCTAACCACACACTCTGGAGCAACTACCCCCTTCAACCACCCCCTTTACCACCAATAAACCAGGTACTCTGATTTAACCCCTTCATTGTCTTAGAGGCTAGCCGCTAGGGTAAAGAAGCTGCTTTTATTTAATTTTAATAACACAGCATTGAAGCAGCGGCCACTGGAGCTTAACCACATTTATTTCATTCTCGGGAACCCCCTGCTTCCCTAGTTACTGGCCCTAGTATGGGATATCAGTACCTCCGACATGTTCAAATTCTCCCGCGTCACTTGACCGGGACATTTAAAAAAAACTGTAGGGAGATACCGGCATCCCATACCGGGGCCTGTAACTCAGGAAGCAGGGGGGCCCCAAGGCTGAAATGATGCGGTTCCGCTCCGGAGAACCCTGCTTCAATACTGCGTTATTAAAATAAAATAAAAGCAGCACGATTGCCTGTCAAAGACGCGCAGGGAGTGTGACTGATTCAGTCACACTTTTACTGTGCATCTCTTACAGTCAGGTGCAGCATGGTAGGATACACACAGTGGGAGTCCCAGTCAGAAGCAGGGACTCCCACTGTGTGTAACCTGATTGGCCTTTACGCCCTGCTATGCACTGCACCGTGGATGGTCAATGCTTTGCACACTGTGCACCAGCACAAGCTCTGCGGGAGCTTGTACATACAAGATGCTACATCTGTATGTTTCATTCACTGATTAGTCCAGCCCACAGTACTCATGCCATAAAACTTTATTGATTGTGTCTTTCACATTCTTGAATTCTGCAATAGTGCATTTATACTACTTCTCAAGTTCATCTAAAAGAGTGCTTCTCAAATTGTTCGGAATATCCTTCTTACTACTGGAGCCATCAAAATTCACATTTCTGGCCCACTTGCCATAACGATCAAAGCCACATGGTGTTGAATGGTGAGCTTGGGGAAACCACCTTGGCTGTCAATTGCTCTAGAAAACTAGCTTGCAAAGTTTCCCCTGGTATTATTGAAAGCTAGATGTCATCTATTAGATCCCCACGGACATTGATATCAATGCATCCTTACCTCCATCGTGCTGCTGGTGTGATTTGGAAAATAGGCACAGGTAACTGCTCTGGGATGCCACTCTGCTGTAAGTCGGTCCGTGTAGCATGGGGCCTCATAACCAGGGATCGACAAATATGCTTACTCGCTCGCCTGTGGTGAGTTGATATTATCAGCTGGTGAGTAGGTTGACACAGCGTGGCAGAAGAAGACTGATGACTATAGGAGCAGAGCAGGGCGGCACAGGAGGAAGACAGCTGGTGGCAGGTGAAGAGGACCAAGGACCATGTCAGCAGAGCAGGGCACAGTGGGGAGGAAGACATTGGGTGGTGGCAGAGGTCTAGGGACCATGTAAGTGGAGCAGGGCAGTACAGGAGAACAGCCGGGGAGGAGCTGCGCTGTAGCGGCCTGACACCGCAAGCAGTAAAGACTTTCAGGTTGGACCACAGAGGAACACTCTTCCACGGCTATTCTCCTGTTCTGCCCTGCTCTGCTCACATGGTTCTCAGTGCTCTTCTCCCACCAGTTGCTGTCTTCCTCCTCTGCTGCTCTGCTAGACTTATATAGTCCTCAGTCCTCTTTTCCCATCGCCAGCTGTCTTCCTCCTTTGCACCTTGCTCCACTCCCATGGTCTTCAATCCTCTAATGCTGCCGCCGCTTCCATCCTCTTCCTCCTCTGCTGCCCTACTCCATGGAAACCAGGTAAGTGAGAGCAAGAGTAGGAGGGGGTTGAGTGGAGGAGGAGGCTGAGAGGAGTAGGAGGGGGTGAGAAGGAGGAGGGGGTGAGATGAGGGGGATGAGACTAAGATGGGATGATAAAGAAATAAGAAAATGAGGGGGTGAGAGGAACGCAAGCTCAGTTTTTGCCATTGTACAGTGCCATTAAAACAAAAATTGGGGGGTACGAGTCCGTTTCTTTTCTGGCGAGTAGAGTTTATCATAATTTGATGAGCTCTGCTTATAGACACACAGTCATGGCATTCTGGGTTGTTGTGTGTGTTTCCTACCATTTGGGTATTGCATGGAGGGGGGGTTCTCCAGATGTCTTGCTCTCTTGCAAGGAGACACATGGGGGTGGAGAGGTTTCCTCCGGATATTTTGCTCTCTCCTGTTGATTTGTACCTATAATTTAATACAGACCCGCCATGTCCCTGCCATTCCCTTCATGTCCCTCGACATTTGGTCCATCCTCTGCAAAAGAAGGTCTATTTTTCCTTCCATTGTGTTCAGTCTGTGCTCAAGATGTAGTGACAGGGCCAAATCATTGACAACTACTGTAACAGACAGCCAGCTCTTGAAGTGGGACTGCCAGGGACCCCCGCTGGGTTAATCCGATGGGCCATTAGTCTGCCTGCAGAAATGTCACAGAAATGTTGCAGCATTACTGGGTTTTTGCCCCAGATTTTCCCAGGCAAGTGTTCGGATACTCGTGGCTGCATCAGTACATGATTAAATGCCCTTGCAGATTTCTTTATGTAGGTGAAACCACTAGGCCATTGAGTAAAAGGATAAGTGAACATAAGATTAGAGTAAGGAATATGGATTTAAAATCTCCAATAGCTAAACACTTTTGCTCTATTGACCATACAGTGGGTAAATTATTATTCCAAGCAATAAATTCTATTGATACCCAAAGAAGAGGTGGGGATAGAACATTTCTGTTTAAAAAAACCTTAGCTGCACGAGATTATGTGTTAAATAAATTGATTCCTCATGGGATGAAAGAGGAAAATGATTTTACAGACGTGACTAGACTCACTGTTCTGGGTGCCGGGACAACTCATAGTAGTATGGGGATACGTATGCTGTGTATTACATGAAGAAACAGGGAAAATAGTTCATGGGTTTTGGAATCAAACAAAAGCTACTCCTATTCCTTCTGACCTTAGCAATGTCTATAACCACAATATGGATCTATGCAAGGCATCAACCTCAAAGTCTGTAGCCACAATCAAGTGTATGCATCAGTTTAGGAAAATTCTTCTTGGTAGTCTATCTTCTGCAGCTACTGTATGTCCACACACAAAGCTAAGCCTTAAAAATGGTCTGAGTACTGAAGAAAGGTACATATAAGCACACCAGCCACAGTAAGAATGCGAATATCAACATGCACCCATAGTGTGCCCTGTACCCAGCAATCCACCAATCGCTCTTCTTACCTCTGTAATAGAGGGAGAAATATCTCAATAGACCAGTCTTCCATAGGTGCATGAAAAAAAGTGCTGCAAAGAAGTGGGAAGTGAGCTTAAATCAAGGGAGGAGGGGTCACTAACTTCCAAGCATCTGTCACATTGACCACACCGAATAGCACTCCTTTTTACACAAATATATAGGATATGGTGTGGTGAGTATTGGGGTTAAAGCTTGCAGGGACTGTGTGTTTGGAACATTTTGTACCCTGACCCAGACAACAAATCTACTCAGAGAAGAAAAGTTCAAGATGCAGAATGCAATAAGATCTGTCACACTTTTAATAAGGACCCAAGAGTTACATGCAAATTGAAATCTGAACACTACTGTATGTGTTAGCTACAGATATTGCCAATGTTATTGCTCCCTTTATTGCGTAATAGCGTTTCCACTGGTGTGAGTTTTAGATCATATGATTTGCAATTACATTTAATGAAGCTTCAAGTTACAAAGTTGCATAATTGCCTCTCTTAATCAACAGATTGAGTGCCTTAATGCAAGATAGCGGAGGCAATAACAATGTCTAGATCAACAATTTAAAAAGAAACTGCTCTTTAATAATGCTAAAGTAAAAAAGAAAAAGCACACAGAGAGACTAATTCAATAAAAAAATGTGGTAAATTATGTAAAAAATAACAAATAACAGACTTACAATAAAAGAATGTTCAGATCTCCCAGACCAAGTCTCAGATGTAAACTTCAGCATGTGTCCCCGATTTCACTTCATTAAGGTCCTTGGGGCAGCAACCTTCTTCCTATTGTCTGTTTGTCTTAACATATGTAACGGGTATTCTGTATGGCCTGACCCCCCCAATCTTATATTGTCCCATGTGGTCTAACCAACCCCCATTACATGGTCGTGTCTGGTGGTGCACCTGTTGGCAACAGGACTCCTGAGTCTCCCGCATGATGGTATATGGGGATTGTCAACCCAGACAGGCAGCTGAGGTAGTGTGTGCAAGTCCTACCTATATCCAGTGCAGCGCCTCCACCTCATCAGGATCCCTGCGTCCGCATGGGGATGGTTCTGATGAGGAACTCCTCTGTGGTGCCTTCCTCTGCAGAGTAATTCCAGACTCATACATGAGGGTATCTTTTATCAAGGACATCTTTATTGATCTTGTATGGGCAATCTGCCCCTCACAGCTAGCAGCTCAGCTGCTCATTTCTCTGCTGCCCTCCATTAGGAATGTTCCTTCTCCTCTAATAGAGTTGCTCTCCACCTCTCCCCTCAAGGAGATTCACCAGCTTGTCTCTCTGCTTTGACTCTATGATTAATGATAGCGATGATTTAATACATTTTTAATTCACATTACACATTACTTTGGTAATATATGTTTTAAGGAATGTATTAAAAGTTAATTTTTACACTTTGCTGGTGTGCATTTAAGTGAATTCTTTTAGGGGGCACATCCATTTTGTGTTTCCCCTTCCCTTTTTTCTGATTCACTTTTCAGTTCACAGTTTGCACCCACCATTTGATTACCTCACTTATGTACTAAAATACTCTATTCAATTAGTATGGTCCTGTGATCACTCCCTACCCTTTGTTGTCTTTTCAAAAAGTCCGAATCAGCCAGGTAGAGTCTGGTTGATTGCCTGTGTGCAATTAACCAGCACACTGCTGGATTTATACAGTAGGCAGTTTCTCTCAAACAGTGATAAGTCCCTGTTACATACCTCCACTGTTTGTGGGAAACTCGGGCTTACCACGGCCAAAGTCCATCCTTCCACTCTCAATAGATATATTCCTGCAGCTTGAATGAGAGAGGATGGAGAATGAGAACCCTCAATCCCACTGGGATTGGAGCCCTTTCTCCAGGTCAGTAATGTCTCCTCAAGAAGGTGCTTGAGCTCGGCACTCCAGTCGCTCGAGGAGGACTTTTCCCAGCACAGGCTTTCTTCTGACCACTTGGTCACATATTTTCCCCTGCGCCGGGCAATCCGTTCTTCTCTGATTTTAGGGTGACCACCTACATCTGGTTCTGTAGCCATATTCATGGGTGGTTCAAGCTGGGTGGTGTTTTTATCCCTACCGATTGACTCCAGTAGCGTCTCAGTTTGGTAGGTACCTAGTGTGAACACCAAAACAGTTCTGCCTCAATCTAGCCAAAGACTGTCTCTTTCTCGTGCCTATCTTCATTGTGAGGAATATGGCTTGGACTCTTGGACCACAGTAGCATGACTGTATTGGTATTGCGCTTCTCAGTCGTAACTCGGTTCTTCTTTCCTGATTTGTTTGGAAAGCTGATCGTAGTACTGAGATGGCATTGTGGGTGCGCTTATAGCAATGCACAGCTTGTATGGTTGTGATGTAGAACCTATATCTGGATTGAATCACACCAGCAGCTTCCTTAATTTTTTTGTAGTATTTTTGCTGCAGACACTTCCTAACATTTAACTGGAGTAAGGCTGAGTCCACACTGCCGCTGAGCTCGCTCATGCTTGGAGAGCGATGATGGATGTCATCAGCACTCCAAGCATGAGCGATCAGTGTACTGCAACATTTTTAGAGCAGGAGCGGGTGGGCGTGGCTATTACGGGATGGGGCATATCATTGGCTGTATAGGGTGCTGTCTGTGTTTCTGTGTGTGTCTGTCTCTCTCTCCCCCCCATTGCGCTCTGTCTCTCCCCCAAACCATTGCACTCTCTCCCCCCACATTGCTCTCTCTCTCCCCCTTGCTTTCTCTAACCCTTCCCTCTCTCTCTCCCATCCCTTTCTCTCCCCTTCTCTCTCCCCCCTCTCTCTCTCCCCCTCTCTCTCTCCCCCTCTCTCTCTCTCCCCCTCTCTTTCCCCCCTCTCACCCGTCTCCTCTCTCTCTCTCTCCCCCTTGCTTTCTCTCCCCCTCTCTCTCCCTTCTCCCCCCTCTCTCTCTGTTCTCACCCCTCACTCTCCCTTCCCCCCTCTCTCTCTCCTTGCTTTCTCTCCCCCTCTCTTTCACCCTTCCCCTCTCTCTCTCTCCCCCTCTCTCTCCCTTCTCCCCCCTCTGTATCCCTTCTCCCCCCCCCTCTCTCTCTCTCTCTCTCTCTCTCTCTCTCTCTCTCTCTCTCTCTCTCTCTCTCTCTCTCTCTCTCTCTCTCTCTCTCTCTCCCTTCTCCCCCTCTCTCCCCTTTCTCCACCTCCCATCTCCCCCCCTCTCCCTCTCTCTCTCCCTTCTCCCCACTCTCTCTCCCTTCTCCCCCCTCACTCTCCCTTCTCCCCTCACTTTCCCCCCCCCCTCTCTCTCTCTCCCTTCTCCCCTCCTCTCTCTCCCTTCTCCCCACTCTCTCTCTCCCTTCTCCCCCTCCCTTCTCCCCCCTCTCTCTCCCTTCTCCCCCTCCCTTTTCCCCCCTCTCTCTTTCCCTTCTCCCCCTCTCTCTCTCCCTTCTCCCCCTTCTCTCCCCCTTCCCCCACTCTCTCTCCCTTCTCCCCCCTCTCTCTCCCTTCTCCCCCCCCTCTCTCTCCCTTCTCATCCCCTCTCTCTCCCTTCTCCCCCCTCTCTCCCTTCTCCCCCTCTCTCTCCCTTCTCCCCCCTCTCTCGCCCTTCTCCCCCCCTTCTCTCTCTCTCCTCCCCCCTCTCTCTCCCTCTCCTCCCCCCTCTATCTCCCTTCGCTCCCCACCACACCAATCTGTTTGCCCCCCACCACACCAATCCTTTTGCCCCCCCCCTACTACACCACTCCATTTGCCCACCCCACCACACCACTCCATTTGCCCCCCCCCCACCATACCACTCCGTTTGCCCCCCAACCACCACTCGGTTTGCCCACACAACCACATCACTTCGTTTGCCCCACCACACCACTCCGTTTGCCCCCCCACCACACCACTCACTTTGCCCCCCCCACCACACCACTCCGTTTGCCCCCCCACCACACCACTCAATTTCCCCCACCACCACACCACGCCGTTTGCCCCACCCCACCACTCCACGCCGTTTGACCCCCCACAACCACACCACTCCATTTGTCCTCCCCCCACCACATAACTCCATTTGCCCCCCCACCACACCACTCCATTTTCCACCCCATCACCCAACTCTGTTGCCCCCCCACCCCACCACTCGATTTGTCCATCCCCCCACCACACCACTCCATTTCCCCCCCCCCACCACACCACTCCGTTTGCCCCCCCCACCACACCACTCCGTTTGCCCCCCCACTACACCACTTCGTTTGCCCCCCCCACCACACCACTTTGTTTGCCCCCCACCCCACCACTTCATTTGCCCCCCCACAGCAGCAGCAGCCCATTTGCCCCCACCCCAGCAGCAGCCCGTTTGCCCCCCTTCATCCCAGCAGCAGTAGTAGTCAGTTTTCCCCCCCGCCCCGCAGCAGTAGTCCGTTTGCCCCCATCCCTCACTTTCCACTTCTATCTGCTCCCTCTCTACTAAAAATGTCATGTGTTGTGTGTGTGACAGTAAAACACACCCTCTCTACCCATTGGTCAGAGCATGTGACCCTGCTCTCAGCACCAAAGTATCTCTCCCTTGTCTCCCCAAGCACAATGCTTAGGAGAGCATGTGTAGAGGGAGAGGAGATGTCATGTCAGCGGGAGAGGGGATGTCATGTCTGGCGCTGAGCTCGCTTTGCTCTTGGCGCGCTTACCTTCTGCAATGTTGACATTGCAGAAGGTAAGCGCGCCAAGCGCTAAGCGCATAGCGAGCTCAGCGCCAGCGGGGACTCAGCCTAAGATTACACACTGCTTCAAACGTTCATAATTCTCTCTTTGATGTTGCATTCTCCATATGCATTGGAGAAGGCAGACTGCTTTAATCTGGCTATTTAGCTGACGAGTTTTCATTCCTCTGTATCCAGCCTGTATGGTGATTGCTGCAGAGCGTTTGTGCAGATATATTTCTCTTTCCAACCTTGTTTCGACAAGAGCTTTATAATACTTCTGAATTACTCTGCTGCTTTTCTCCCTTTTTAAATAGTTTAGCTCATCAGCGAGAGAATCCTGTCTCTAGAGTTTGTTCTGAGTGTGCATTAACTGATTCTTCATTATATTTTGGAGCTCTGAGGATTTTTTCACTCGGGCCGAAGCTGCTTGCCTCAGTTTCTGGACCTTCTTGTGCTCCCTCGTACCGAGTCACCTAGCCTCTAAGCTTGGCATCAGCGATGCTCTGGTGATGCTCAAAGTAGCCTTCAGTTTCTGATGCTGCTTTGTGGGGACACACTGGGTAATCAGATGTTCCTTCAGTACTTCTTTAGCAGCATGTAGATTTTTTTTCTGCAGACATCGCTGCTTCTCTTCGGCAATCTATAGGTCTGCATACAGACCTTGCAGTTGGTTCTGCAGTAAGTGCTCTGCTTGTGTGCGTTGCTCCAATGCTTCTAACTTTTCATATTCAAACAGTTTCATCCTTTTTCTAGCTTATGAAGCTTTTCATTCTTTTCATTGTCAAAACAGAATTTTCTGCTTTCAGATTTGTATTTTCTCTTTAGACAGTCTCTGTAATATTCAGGGCCTCCTTGTAGTCCTCCTTCCATTTACACACTTCTGCTGGAGACTCCCGGTCTCCTGGAGTGAGACCGCTATCTCTAGGTTGAGGGTGGGAAGCTCCTTCTGAGAGACTTTAAGATCCATACTTAGACTGTAGACAGCTTTTTGAGAGATGTCTAGCTCCTCAGCGAGACTGTGAAGTTCCTTTTTAGAGACTGTGTGGAAACTGTGGATCTCTTGGTTTGAGGCATCGAGTTCTATGCAGAGAGTATGATCCTCATTCTGCGATATGTCCAACTCTGTCCTGATACTGTTGACCTCCTGCTGTGAGGCATTCAGTTCTATGTGGAGAATATGAACCTCATTCGGATTGATTTCCCACTCTCTATGGTGATCGCGAAACTCTTGCTGAAAGACTGTAATTTCTTTCAGTGCCTCCTCAGACTTCAGTTTCAGATTAGCAATCATTCGGTTAGACTTGCTCTGCTTTTCATCCATTGTGGTAATAGTAGTGTTTGCAGTATCTATATCCGTCCTTAGATCCTCCAATTCAGTATTGGCTGCTGAGTAAATTGCGAACACAGTCTTCTGTAGCTCAGCATTATTTTCTCTCTCCATTTTCAATTCTTCACGGAGCAGATCACAGTTATGCCTGCCAGCTTGCAGTGCATCTTCAGGGCTGGTCAAGGGATCGTCACTAACTGGTTCCTGGCTCTGCTTCCCTGGTATGGTTGGTTGGGGGTTCCTCACTGTTAGCACCGGGCAGACACTTCTTTGGGTTACACGATTTCTGCCTTGGGCCTTCTGGATATTCTGTCCTCCGGGTGACGAATCCTCCATTTTCTCTAGGCTGCAAGGCATCTCGAACCCCCTTTTTCTCTGCGACAGATGCAGATGTGTCTGTTCCTTCCACGGTAAGTGAAGCACCGCTTTTCTTTTTCTTTTTCCACCTTTTTGTTTTGGATGACTCAGCCCCATCAGGGATACTGAGGTCTCCGTCTTTATTTGAAACATCAGAAGCTTCACTGTATCCGCCAGGCTTTCCTTGCAGTTGCATTAGCTGGCAGGAATATTCGGGGTCATAGAGACCTGTTTGTTCGGTGCGTATCTCGTTTAGGCACCTCCACCATTCTTGGGGTGTTTTGTGGGTGTGACTCGGTTCGGTTTCCCCATAAGAGATATCTTCATCCTTCTCTGTATCCTCATAGGACCGGAAGGGCCACTCTTCCGTGGGGCACATCTTGTCCTCCATTTTGGGGCTATCAGGTGTACTTTTCTTCCTGACCTTGGGAGGCGCTATTGCAGCCGTTTTCACTGTATTTGCTAGAACCCCAGCTGGTAATCCTACAGGTGGGCAGACTTTGCTTGCAGAATTTGTAGCTCTCACAGGTGTCTCTGTAGACGTTTTCTTCTTTACTTTGGTAGGTTCTGAAAATCAAAAGTATTGTGCACACATGCTTTCTCAACAGTGATACTGGTTGTGCCCTTGCTAAGTAAAACTTCTCTATCTTCCTTGTGACCACCGCACATTGCTTGCTGCTGCAGTTCCTTGGCACATTGAAAAAAATATTCCTCTGGCTGCAGCCCTTTTCTGGGGCCACATAGGGATCATCATCATTATCGGAATAAGGCCTGAAGGAACACTGCACCATGTGGCTGTGCTCTTTACATCAGGAACACATTTTCTTCCCCATTCTTGCAGAGTCTGTATTTGACTTCAGCTGGGCAGCAATTTTTTAAATCCCATGAGTTTTTTTTCCTCTTCACACGTGGGGTAGACTTTTCAGTACCTTGTGTGGGTCACAGTCTGTCGCAGTCCTCCCATTCAAACTGTGGCGTTCCCCAGTGCAGTGTAGTTTTACTGTCTGGATGTGTAGCCTTTTATTTCTGATCACTGCTGTACGTGATTCTTTGTTTTGTTTCTCAGGCTGTTTCAAGAACTGTATGTAGACAAATGCACAACAAATTTCACTGGCAGTCTCTGGGGGCCCTTTGAAATTCAAGGGCCACCTCTCATCCCAACTTCTGACACCATATGTAAGAGATGTGCGCAGAGGTATGCAAATGGAGACCATTTTAGGGTGAAGATAATATAAGGCTTTATTGCCTGTTCCTTTAACAATGTCAACACAAAACATAAAAGAAAAACCTGCTCCACTTTGGAGAATAACTAGACAGTACTGTTTATGCCCTATCTAACTGGCTGGGTAGCTAGGCTGATTATCATCCCAAACAAATATACAGTATATACAGTTAGGTCCGGAAATAATTGGACACTGATACAAGTTTTGTTATTTCTTCTGTGTACCAAAATAAATTCAAGTTACCGTTAAATAATGAATATGGGCTTAAAGTGCAATCTATCAGCTTTAATTGAGGGTATTCACATCCAAATTGGAGAAAGGGTTAAGGAATTAAATCTCTTTAATATGTAGCCCCCTCTTTTTCAAGGGACCAAAAGTAATTGGACAATTGACTCAAAAGCTGTTTCATGGACAGCTGTGGGCTATTCCTTCATTATTTCATCATCAATTAAGCAGGTAAAAGGTCTGGAGTTGATTCCAGGTGTGGCATTCGCATTTGGAAGCTGTTGCTTTGAACCCACCGCATGCGGTCAAAGGAGCTCTCAACGCAGGTGAAACAGGGCATCTTTAGGCTTAAAAAAAAGAAGAAAATCCATCAGAGAGATAGCAGAAACATTAGAAGTGGCCAAATCAACAGTTTGGTACATTCTGAGAAAAAAAGAACGCACTGGTGAACTCTGCAACACAAAAATGCCTGGACGTACACGGAAAACAACAGTGGTGGATGATCGTATGATCCTTTCGATGGTAAAGAAAAACCCCTTCACAACATCCAGAGAAGTGAAGAACAATCTCCAGGAGGTAGGCATAGCATTATCCAAGTCTACAATAAACAGAAGACTTCACGAGAACAAATACAGAGGGTTCACCACAAGTTGCAAACCATTCATAAGCCTCAAAAATATAAAGCAAAATTAGACTTTGTCAAACAATATCTAAAAAGCCAGCCCAGTTCTGGAACAGCATTCTTTGGACAGATGAAACTAAGATCAACCTGTAGCAGAATGATGGGAAGAAAAAAGTATAGAGAAGGCTTGAAACGTCTCACGATCCGAAGCATACCACATCTGTAAAACACAGTGGAGGCAGTGTGAAGGCATGGGCATGCATGGCTTACAATGGCACTGGGTCACTAGTGTTTATTGATGATGTGACAGAAGACAGAAGCAGCCGGATGAATTCTGAAGTGTATAGGGATATATTGTCTGCTCAGATTCAGCCAAATCCAGCGAAATTGGTTGGACGGCGCTTCATTTTATAGATGGACAATGACCCAAAACATACTGCGAAAGCAACCCAGGAGTTTTTTAAGGCAAAGAAGTGAAATATTCTGCAATGGCCGAGTCAATCACCTGATCTCAACCCGATCGAGCATGCATTTCACTTGCTGAAGACAAAACTTAAGGCAGAAAGACCCACGAATAAACAACAACTGAAGACAGCAGCAGTAAAGGCCTGGCAAAGCATTACAAAGGAGGAAACCCAGTGTTTGGTGATGTCCATGCGTTCCAGACTTCAAGCAGTCATTGCCTGCAAAGGATTCTCAACAAAGTATTAAAAATGAACATTTTATTTATGATTGTGTTAATTTGTCCAATTACATTTGAGCTCCTGAAATAAGGGGACTGTGTATGAAAATGGTTGCAATTCCTAAACGTTTCATGCGATATTTTTGTTCAACCCCTTGAATTAAAGCTGAAAGTTTGCACTTCTATTGCATCTTGGTTGTTTCATTTCAAATCGATTGTGGTGGCGTACAGAGCCAAAATGATGAAAATTGTGTCAGTGTCCAATTATTTCCAGACCTAACTGTATATATATATACACACAACCGTCCAACAAGAAGGTCTCTTATCTGTTTCTGTTGTTCTTGTTGTAGGGGAAGGCCTCTCTGTTCTCCTGGGTCAGCATCCTTTTTGTGCTATGGCCCTTTCTGTGTCCAGATATGGAGGTCTTGTCCCCTTGTCTTGCTGTCAGCATACAATCCTTCTGTGTGCATCAAGACATCATATTTTCCTCAGGTCAGCCTAGTTGTGGGCTAAGGGAATCTCTGCAGTCCTCCTTCTCCTTATGCCAGCCCAAATGTGAGCTAAGGAATCGCTCTCCTGTTTCTAACATTTAGGCTTTTCTAAAGTCCTAATCAGCTAGGTGGAGACTGGCTGATTGCCTGTGTGCATTTAACCAGCACACTGCTAGATTTATAGGCAGTTTCTCTCAAACTGATTAGTCCTTGTTACAAGGATGAAGAATATTTTTAAGTTAAAAGCTGTATTCAGTCTTCCAGTAATCTTCTTATGTAACTTAAATATTTGTAGTGCCCCTGTGTTCAAAGTTGCTAATGTGTTGTGCTCCTCAATGACAAATATAACACTCCGAAAACAGCATAAAACTGTCTTTCTAAAAAAAACTTCAGGCATCTCTAAAAGAAACTCTATACTAACATTTAGCCATGCAGGCATTTCCTACCCATGTGCTGAGGATGAATGGGTCTTTGTGCCTAGCTTTTCTTTTCACCAGTACATATGATTTTGACATTCAGAAAACAGCAGCCAGCAAACAGAAGCAGTTTTCAGAGAGCTATCCATGGAAGTGGAGCATTTATATAACTCATTTACTGGCAATCTATGGGCTCATACTTTGCCAAAAATGATATCAGCTGAGCATTCTAACAGCTTCCTGTAATATTAGATAGTTATCAAGGAATGTATGCTGGAATCTGTATACAGTATGTGTGGTTAATACCTGACTAAGCTACAATACTGGCATCAGAAAAATCATTGCCTTTGATTCTTATGTAGCACTGCTTTCCCCCACCCTATGGGAGATGATACGCCTACTACGTGTGTGTGTGTGTGTGTGTGTGTGTGTGTGTGTGTGTGTGTGTGTGTGTGTGTGTGTGTGTGTGTGTGTGTGTGTGTGTGTGTGTGTGTGTGTGTGTGTGTGTGTGTGTGTGTTTGTGTGTGTGTGTGTGTGTGTGGTGCTTTTACCTGTGGCTCACAGGAGGCCTGAACCGCACTGCTGGGAGCCTGGGGTGTACCTGATCTGTCTGGTGACAGCGCCTCCACCTGTGTGAGATCCTAACTATGTTGGATAACCCTGTCACAGGACCCAATACAAGAATACACACAATGGTATATATAACAGTTTACTACATGCAGATAATAATAGGAATGACAATGTACAGTAACACCCACACCAAATAGGCCATGCACCCCACAGTGCCCTCCAACACAATGTCCACACCCTGATGGGATATCCCCCCCCAAAGTACTGAGGTGCCCCTGGGAACCCAACCCCCCTGGTGGCCACAACAGTCAACCCACACAATGTGTGCGACAGTGCTGCCCACAACTAAAGTGCGATTTCGTGGTGTACTTGGAGATGTGGTGATACCTGCAGGGTGCTCCAGCACTCGGTAGCACCGACTGAAGACAAGAGGGGCCGTCTGGTCCCACGCTATCATCATCAGCGATGATTCCACCTCCACGTGGGGTGGTATCAAGCCGGAAGGTCCCACCTTAACAGTCTCTTTATTCGTTGGTGGTATGGTCCCAGACCACAGGCCGCATCTTCTACGCGGTGTCCATTACTGTGTCCCTGACTCTAAGGAGGTAATGGGGCAGTGTCCCTGTCTAAGGGCCTGTCCCTATAGCAACCACAAACTGTACAGGGGAGTCGGGGCCTAGCTGGGGCCTATGGGGGTCTCTGGCATAGTGCAGGGGCCACGTATTTCCCGCACAGACACCCTACCCTCTCCTTGTCCCAGCTCTGACTGGCGTCGCTTGCAACGCGACAAATGTATCATTCTCGGGAGCAGGGGATCCTCACAGCCCTATTAGCTTAGCTTAGCCATGTGGTACATTGCCCCTGTGCATTCTGGGGGCCGTAGTCCCCGCAGAGCCTATTCCCCTAATGCCCCTGCTCCATTCTCGCTACTGTGCATGTGCAACTCCACTGCACATGCGCGGCTATTTCTAAGATGGTGGCACCCTGAAAAGGGAGCCACTGAGAGCCTCTGGCGACTCGGTCACCTCCCTAACCGTAGCTCCCTCCCCCGCACACCGCCGATACCGGCCCCTGCCTCCGCTATCACACATGGCCGCGCTGGGAGGTAAGGCACAGAAGGGGGACCCAGGGAGACCTGGCCCCACATATTTTATATTACATTCAGAATAATGTCAATGGACACCAATATATTAGCAACTGTACTCTATTGTTCCTACAGTGTGTAATTATATTGAACTTGTATCAATATAGATCTGATAACATGCACACCAGTTAGGAATGCAACATAAATCTGTTTTTAATTTTTGAAAGATATGTATTGTCATATGTATTCATATAAAAATTGTGAATGTTAAAAAAAAATGTTAAGTGTAAATGTACTAGGACAGCCTTAAATGATCACATACTGTACTGTTACACTAATTTAAGACATTAAGGTGGTGAATGGTGTCCCAGGCCCTCTGGTTTGGAGGGCCCGGCTGGAAGGTGCTGCAAATTTCGTCCGACCTCTGGCCCTGCTGCTGGTTGTGGCCGGGCCCCGACTCTCAGCTGCCTATAAGCCTCTTCCTTTCTCTGCCCCATGCCACAGAGCTAAACTGTGATTAGTCTACCGCTCAATCTTAAATCTTTTATATTTCTTTTACTTCAATACTGTAAAGATTGGTGGCGTTGAGTAGATTGGTCACTCACAATGTCCTTAATATTGTGAACTGCTTTTATTTACCATACAGTGTGTGAGTACGGTTCTTATATTTTTACTGATATAACGTTCTTTTTCTACTGATCTGTGCTTTGTTCCACTGTTCCTTCTACTTTGAGGTACATTTCTTCTGAACATATCTTTTGACAACATTTGCCACCGTTTTGGAATTGCGCAATACTATTGGTCTCATTGTAAGTAGGCACGACATATGAGCCAAGATAAACATCTTACCACATTTTGTCAAAACACCTGCACTTAGATTTTTTTCCCCCTTTTGTGGCTGATTATATCACATGCTCCCCCTGGAATCCAAAGTATAATAAAAAATGAAGCTTTTAAATCCATTGATTGTCACTGTGGCTACTTAATTGGGGACCTACTTCAATGGGGGACCTAAATAGCCACATTGGCAATCAATGTTGCCACTAAATAAATAAATGTACTTACTCTAGCTGGAATAAAGCGGAACCAGCCTCATCTTCACGGGCATCCAGAGGAAAATTCAGCACATGGCCAATGACCAACCGTAAATAAAAATAAAACACAAACCAACCCGATGGCAAATAACAATAAAAAAACTAAATAATTCAAATTAATTAAAGCCTGTTGGCAAAGTAAAAAAACAAAACAAAAAAAACACAAATGCAAAAAAAATAAATCCAATCATAATGGCCCCCAATAGAAGAAGAATTAAATTGAAGTGGAAAATCAATCCAGGCCCTAAGGTCTATTTATAATCCATTCTAAATGGTCTGTAGGACATTGAATGATCAACTTGATCTGAAGCCCTGGATCTAACGTTACTTTTAGAATAAGATAGTGTAATTATTTCTTCTTTTATTTAAAGATGTCTTCTTTCTTCACCAAAGGGTGTGGCCTCTTCCACACTTCCATTCTTATGAGATGGCACAGGCCTTATATTGGGCAACCATCACAGAAAGCCAGTCACATGGTACACAACCAATCCTATTGATTGATGACTGGTTAAAAAATGCAGTATTATGCCTCTTTTTTTTTATCAGATCTGATATTTTTGAAGCTGCTGCAATTATGTATTTTGCTTTAAAAAGAATGCACTTTTTTGCTGTACCCTAAGAATCCTATGTACAATGCTGCTTACTATGCATTATATTCTAATTGTGAAGAATTTTGAGTCCTATTGGGAGAAAAGCCCTATAGTGTATGAAATAAAAAGTGTTTATTATTATTATTATCATATTTACATTTTTATTGTGCATGAAAATGTTAATGCTAAAAATTAGACCAAACCTTTACAATATGTGTAACTTATATTGAAATTAATCTTAATGCATTGCGTCATGTTGAATTCTTTGATACGTTGTAGTATTATAAAATATAAATTTTTAGTATAATATTATTATTTTATACGCAATACATTTTAGTAACAGATTATTCCTAAAGGGAAGGAGCCACATGGTACATCAACCATGTACCATGTGATGCCCTCACTTTTGCCTGAGGACATTTTCAGGCAAAAATGAGGGGACCATATGGTCCATCAACCAATAGGATTGGTTGTGCACAATGTGACTGGTCTTCTGTGACATGGTCTTATGTAAGGCCTAGGGCGTCTCAGAAGACTGCAAGAATACCAAAGGGCAACATCCTGCCTGAAGAAAATAAGTAAAGAAAGAAGACATATTTAAATGGGAAGAAAAGAAGAAAAACACCATCTTTAGCTATAAGCAACAGAGGATCCAGGGTTTCATGAAAAGTTGAGGACGTTGCTGGTGAAAAGATTGGCCATACATACAGTATGCAAAAAAACAGAAAGTAAATCCCTGCGCTTCTCACATTAGGCTAACAAGAAATGGGGAAATAAATATACATAGTGAAACCTAAGTCTGTAGACAAAGGAGACATTTGGTTACATCCTTTGATCAAATAATGACCAACATCAAGGTAAGTCTCAGTAGCAGGACCCTATGCTAAATGCATAGAAATGTTCTGTGAAATATACCCTGAAGGGGTTAAAAAACTAAGCATAAGCTTATGTAACGTAGTGTGGTAAAACTGGTATATACCGGAGGCGCATGCGCGACGGCCACGGGTATGGAAGTATAAGTGATTAGCTTCGTGCCGTGGTCAGAATTTTTACTAAAAAAGCTAAGCAGCACTACATAAACTTACAAGGATGGCCCCAAAAAAGCCAGAAAGCCAGAAGAAACAAAAACTGGCAGATGTCAGAGCCTACTTTGGCGGAGCTGGTTCGGGTAGCATGGCAGGGGAAATTGCGCCGGCTTCAAACCCCGACACGGACACAGAGCAAGAGGGAGATGAGGAGGGGTTTAGCAATCAATCCCTATTACCTGTACGTCGATGTGATTTTGAGAGATTGTACAACGATCTAAAGTGCCTCCTGCAGGCTGAGATTAAAGAAGTTAAGAAAGAGCTCATTAAGTTGGGGGCAAGAATGGACGACTTAGAAAACAAGGTTGATCAAACTATAAAGGTAGTTAAGAAAACAGAGAAGAAGACGGGAGACTTACAGCGGCAGATCGATGAGCTGAAAGAACGCCAGGAAGATGCGGAGAACTGCGACAGGTGGAATTATATCCGAATAAGAGGGGTCTCCGAGGAGGTGGGAGACTGTGAGGAGTTCATCGCACGCTGGCTGGAGTCCCTGCTGCCGGACTGTAATAAGGAGGCTCTGGCCATGGATCGCTGCCATAGAGCCCTCCGCTCCCAACCATTGCAAAACGAGCAGCCCCGGGACATTATCATCCGGCTGCACTTCTATACCACCAGGGAGGCGGTATTACGCCAAACAAGGGCCCTACCAATTGTGGAATTCGAAGGCAGTAAAATGCTGATTTTCCATGATTTGTCCCTGTTACACTAATCAGGCGCCGCAGCCTACTGCCGGTAACAAAGATCCTACGTGACCAGAACGTAAGGTACAGATGGACCTTCCCGTTTGGGCTGCTGGTGGCGAGGAACGGGAGGTCCATCACAATGAAAGGCCCTGCGGAGGGGCCAGAATTTCTGGCCAGGCTGGGCCTGAAGGGTGCCCCAACAAGGGAGACAGAGGCAGAGGAAGCATTAGAGCCCGAATGGAGCGGAGGTGTTGGCCCGCCCAAACCTAAAGGAGGCAAGAAGTGAAGGACTAAAATAGCCACTGACGATGCTTACAGTTATTAAAAGTTGTTCAGTTAAACACAAATAAGTTGCCTCGCCTGTTGAATTGTAGACATTTAACCTGCAATGCCCCTGTCAATGGGATACAGTGGAAGTGCAGTCCTCAGATGAGTCGCGAAGATTTCCAATCAATCGAAAGGTTCGGCGACAGCCCCTGTACAAAAACAGGGTAAAACTTACCTTTGCTCCCCGATTTGGACAATGAGAGAAGATGGCGGGCGAGATTGCGCTCTTCTGGAACCAGCCTGAGGCGCAGAACCCGGAAGAGGTAAAAAGGCGGCAGGAGAGAGCGCGCTCCATCCTCCTCGAAGCAGAAGAAAGTAAAAAATGGCGGCCGCTGGAAACCGGAAGTCGTCATCACAGAGAGGCGAAAGGGTGGACGCCATCTTGGATGGGGCAGCTAAAGTCACCGGCACGCGAGGACACATCGGAGAGTGACGCAGAGGACCAGAAAGACCCCTACAGGCACCAATAAATTTGCTAGACACAGAGAATGATGCAGATTGGGGTGGATTAGTGGATAGACGGGGAAGAAACAGGGTTGGAAGAGTAGGATAGGAAGGTAAGCAGGAGGAAAGGGGGAGACGCTGGAGCAGATCGGAGAGAGGGGAGATAGGGGATGAAGCTGTGAGAGGCAAGAAGAAGGGGAGGAAGGGAGGCTAGAGAGGTTGAGAAGGGGCAGGGGACAGAAAGGAGATAGGAAGGAGCCTGGAGGGGGTTACGTAGTGGGAGGCAGGAACCAACGCACTTAAGCTAAAAAGTACAAGTTTGGAGAGTAAGCTTTCAGCGGATCACAGGGAACAAAAGGCGGCAGGTTTCGTGAAAGTTCGTATAGGCAAGTTAGGGTGCTTAAAGTTTAGCTTAAAATGTTAAGAAGGGTGCAGAGAGAGCCTGGAAACGGGGTGGAGGAGGAGTCACATACCCCGGGGTTGGCATGGGTCTCAGTTGGGGCCTGGGGTGGTGGGTTCCCCCGGAACCCGATAAAGTCCTTTGGGGGATAAGTGAGGTTCGTGGACATGGCACCACGAGAGCCCACCCCAAAGGCGCTGGACTTGGCTACAGGATGGGGAGGCCCTGGAGCCGACGACAAATCGTTATTGTTATTCATGTACATGTATTCATGTTTTGTTTTCCCCTTTGTTTTCCCTTCTGGATTTTCCTCCTGTGTCACACCCCGTCATCCCCCACCTCACCCCCTTCCCCCTCGGGAGAGCGAGGAAGGCGACGGTGAAGACGGAGCCGAGAACAGCACACCGCCTGAAATGGGCAGAGCAGCCACGAAACACACCGATAGAGTCAGGACATGAGTAAAGCAAGATGAATAATGAGATCAAGTGCATTTCCCACAATGTCAAAGGCTTTAATAGCACAGCTAAACGTAAGTTGGCCCTTAAAGATTACAAACGTCATAAGGCTGATATTATCTTTCTCAAAGAGACCCACTTCTCCACGGTTAGTTTCCCAAAATTTTTAGATAAGGACTTTAAAACAGTATACTTAGCATCGGCGAAAGAAAAGAAGAGAGGGGTAGTGTAGGCGGACGCTCACAGAGGTATGCAAGGGAGACTGATTATAGTGAAATTAAATAAGCCTTTTATTGCGCCTTTTCCTTAACATCAGGAAACCATCCAAACAAGGGGTAAACAAAGCTTCTATTCACTTGGGAGTATTTCTAGTGAAATACTATGCAGTTCACAACTCCCTTAGATAAGCATGTCTCCCAGCCCCAAACACATAGCATGAAATGAAAAGATATAAAAAGTCTTGTAAATAAAAGTCTTACAGTATCTGTTCCTTGTGGTTTGGAGGGAAAATCTTCTCTGTCCCTGGTTTCTACCTTTTCTTCAGGGTTTGTCAGCATTCAGGTTTAGAAGTTTCCCCTGTGTCTTGAAAGCAGCTCTGCTGTTTCTTCTGGCAGAGCTCAAGACAAGTGTCTCCAAGTTCAGCTCAGGTGTGAGATAAAGAGTCTCTCTTCCTGTCTCAAAAGACAGGCTTTTCTAAGGCAGGTGGTGTTTGTTAATTGCTTACCAGCAGTTAACCACCACACTGCTGGATTAGAGGCATATTTCCTGAACAGGGATAACTCCCCTGTTACAGGTAGCCATAGCAATCCATAACAGAATAACGTTTAAGGTAGATAAGAAGGTGTCAGATAGGGAAGGTAGATTCCTTATCCTTGTAGGGTCCATAAAGGGTCAGCCCCTTACGTTGGCATCAATATACGCACCATGCGAACCGGCTTCAGAGTTTTTTTCCCTTTTTTTCAGGAAATTGCATAAGGAAGCAAAGGGAAACATGATTGTAGCAAGGGACTTAAACAGGACGTTAAACCCCAATCTCGACCGGTGCACAGCATCTAATCTCCCCCTCAGACAGGACATACTAAATATTACCCAAGGACTACGAGACTGCCAGCTAGTGGATATATGGAGAGAGCAACACCCAAAGATTAAGGACTACACTTTCTTCTCCCACCCCCATAACTGCTACAGTCGGATAGATTACTTCCTTGTGTCTAATAGACTGGTTCCAGTGGTCTCCCACACGAGGATACACGATATTTCGTGGTCAGATCATGCACCAATAGAGCTTCGGTGCATACTAAATTTGCTAGACAGGCCGGGAGCAGGCTGGAGACTAAATGAGCTGTTATTAAAAATCCCGACAATTGAGAGAGAGGTCGGAGAGAAGATCAAGGAGTATTTTACTGAGAACGAGTGTAGTGTGTCAACACAAGCCACGTTGTGGGAGGCCCATAAGGTTACCCTCAGGGGATCTCTTATGTGGCTAGCTGCTAGACGCAAAAGAGAGCAGGAGCGCCAGACTAAAGAGCTGCAGGAGAAATTGGCATCCCTCACAGCAACTCATAAAATTTCCAAACGCGACTCTACCCTGAAAGAAATATTAGATATCAAACGTCAGTTAAACATACGATTAGCCTCCCAGGCTGAAAAGGAGTTGAGCTGGACTAAACGTAGGTTTTTCGACAGGGCGAACAAGCCGGACACACTCCTGGCTAATAGACTTAGAAACAAAGTACCAAACTACCACATTCAATCTATTCGCACGCAGGGGGGGGAGCTTACCTCGAATCCTAAGTGGATCGTAGAGGAATTTAAATCCTACTATGAGGCGCTCTACGATGGAGGTAAGGTCATACACAATCAAAAAACGAGGGACAATCTCCGGGTATTCTTAAAAGGGGCGAAATTGCCGACATTGAGCAGGGCGGAAGGAGAGGCGTTAGAGAACAACTTCTCTTTAGAAGAGTTAACGGAAGTTGTAAAGTCCCTTAAGCCAGCCAAGGCACCCGGTCCGGATGGCTTCTCAAAACTATACTACAAAAAATATCTGAAAATACTAGCCCCGCATATGCTAAAACTCTTTAATTCGGTCTTGCTAGGGGCCTCGTTCCCAGCACAGATGCTTCAGGCGTCTATCTCCCTGATCCATAAACCTGGAAAGGACCCGGCAGATTTAAGAGCTACCGGCCCATCTCTTTAATCAATACTGATATAAAAAATTTCTCCAAGTTTATAGCTAATAGAGTGGGTACCGTCCTCCCCAGGTTAATTCATCCAGATCAGGTAGGGTTCATTGGAGGAAGGCAAGCTGCAGACAATACCAGACGAATAATCGATTTGATTGATCTGGCTCAAAGACAAAATATTCCGTCAATGGTACTGAGTCTGGATGCCGAAAAAGCCTTTGATAGGATCCATTGGCCCTATTTGAGGGGGACGCTAGAAGCATATGGCTTTGACGTCTCTTGGGAGCCATTATGGCATTGTACGAAGGGCCAGCGGCGAGGGTGCGACATCAGGGTTTCTCATCGGAACAATTTCAAATACACAGTGGCACAAGGCAAGGATGCCCGCTGTCCCCCTTGCTGTTCGCCCTTTGTATAGAACCCTTGGCGGCACATTTGAGAAAATGCCCAGATATATCGGGAATCTCACTAAAAGAGCAGACACACAAAGTGGTGCTGTACGCGGATGATGTGATCCTGACATTATCCAATCCTCTTACCTCCCTGACCATTGTTTTTTCAATTCTGGGGTGTTTTAATCAAATTTCAGGGTTCAAAATAAATCAGGCCAAATCGGAAGACCTCAACATAAATTTACCTAAACCAGTAGAAAAACTAATTGGACTAAACTTTACCTTTAAATGGCAACCCTCCATGATCAAATACCTAGGGGTATATCTAACAAAAGATTACAAAGCATTATATAAGGCAAATTATCCCAGGTTGCTCAAGACTCTAAGAGAGGATCTCAGGAGATGGGCAGAGTGTGGCATCTCTTGGATTGGAAGAATTCACAGTGTGAAAATGAATGTTTTTCCGAGGGTGTTATACCTTTTCCAGGCCCTCCCGATCCCCCTGCTGTCTACGATAACGAAGTTTATCTGGAATAAAAAAGGCCCAAGAATGAAAAAAGACATCTTGAGGAGGCCGACCTCGAGAGGAGGGTTGGGGGTGCCTTGCTTGCTCGCCTATTACGAAGCAGCCCAATTGAGCCAAATTATACAGTGGCACGCAGATCCGAACCTTCGGAGATGGGTGGCATTGGAAAAAGAATGCTGCGCACCCATAGAGTTGCAGTATCTAATTTGGTTACTCAGAAAAAGCCGGTCCAGAATTCAGACACCGCTGCAGGCCATTTCAAAATCCTTGAAGATATGGGAGGCTACCAAATTCAGATGTTCTCTCAAAACACCAAACTCCTTGATGACTCCCATTTGGGGTAACCCAGACTTTGCTCCAGGCTTGGATAGCTCTAGTTTCTCAAAGTGGATTCAGTCAGGGTATTTCTGTGAGGATTCAGGGATCGCGGCATCCGCGCCCTGGTCCCCCTTCTCCTGCGGTTACTCCCGCTACCGTGGCGCGCGCCTCTCACTGGCGTCACTCACCTTCGGCGGTCCTGGGGGTTCCCCGCCGTGCTCTGCATCCTCGGATGCCCGCGGGGTCTGCAGTCCCGCATGCGGCCGTCGTGTTCCCTAGCTGCGCGCCTGAACAGCGCGCGCCGGGTGAGGTTAATTTATTCACTGCTCTTGCAATGAAGACCCGCCCCCAGCACACTAAGAGGACCTCCTAGCAAGACAAGAGTCCTCACCTGCCTGCCAATCAAGGGGACCTATCCAGGATAGCTCCACGCAGTCCTCCAGGCCTGCCCCCACCTCTGATTGGCCAGTCACACTTTATAATGCCAGTTCTTCCTCTTACTCATTGCTCGACATAGTTTTCACTTGGATTACTACTCTGGCGTTTTCTCTCTTATTCTCTCAGGTTACGACTTGGCTTGGCGGACGTCTCTCTCTGGCTCTAGACCCCTGCTTGGACAAACGACCTTCCGGAATTCTCCAATCCCAGACTTTGGCTAACGGCAACGACAACGGCATTTCTACACCGGTACCGGCAAGTATTGCTAGCTAAATACACCTGGCCTGGCAACGCCAAAATCACCACACTCCGGACACGCTCCCTTTGCTGCAGGTGCGTGCTTCTATACGTTCCTCACCTCAGTGAAAGGAACGGGTCTGGTCTGCGGGCAGCACCGGCGTAACATTATGTCGAGCCCACAAGACGCAGACCAGACTGTGGACTCTATGATGATGGCCATGTACCAACAAATACAGGCCTTAACGGATCAAGTGGCTCTCCTCTCCCAACAGGTATCGGACGGCCCTTTACAGGCTCCGCCTGCGGCTGCACCATCGGCGCAGCCTGACTTATCTTCCACTTCATTTTCAGTTCCGAAGATTCCGGCTCGAAGGCCCTACGCAGGGGATCCACACGCCTGTCGTGGCTTTCTCAACCAGTGCGAGATCCAGTTCGAGATGGCTCCCCAGTTGTATGCTACTGGCCGGAAAAAGGTAGCCTACGTATATAGTCTGCTCACAGGTAATGCACTGGCATGGGCCTCTCCGATCTGGGAACTACGCCCTGATATTACCCGCGATTACGCGGCCTTCAGACGAGACTTTCGACAGGTTTTTGATATCACCGCACGTCAAGAGACTGCTTCTGATACCCTGCTAGAGCTTACACAGGGACGTCGGCCTGTGGGTCAATACGCCTTGGAATTCAGAACGCTAGCAGCTGAGACTCATTGGGGTCAGGAGGCTTTAGTCGCCGTCTTCTGGAAAGGTCTATCGGAGTCTCTGAAGGATGAACTTGCTTCCCACACCAGGCCAGAGTTACTGGTGGATCTCATCACCCTGGCTACTCGTATGGATCAGCGCCTTCAGGTACGCCGCGCTCAGCGTCAGCTTCCCCGGGCTACGCCTTTCAGTGCATCCTTTTCCAGGTTCTCTACTAACCAGAGACCCGTCGTATCCCCGTTACCGGCGCTGGAGGCTCCAGAGCTGATGCAACTTGGAGTTCAGCAACCTCGGGTACCGTCACGACAACTTCGCTCTACTGGGGAATCGTGCCATCATTGCGGAGCTTCTGAGCAGCGTACCCGTAACCATCCTCCATCTCCGGGAAACGACTAAGCCCAGTGAGTACGAAGGGGCGCTCTCTGGGTACTGAATCTTCTTGTCCCCCTCCCAGAAGGGAACTTCCCAAAAGATTGACTATTCCCGTCTCCCTTTCAGGACCGACTTTCCGCACCTCCACTGCTGCATTTATCGATTCCGGCACAGGAGGGAATTTCATAGATCAAACCTTTTCTGAACAAAATCAAATTCCGCTTTCCAGGAAGGACTCTCCCGTTGCCTTGGTCGGGATTGATAATCGACCTCTCACCCCGGCTTATATCTCCTTAGAGACCGGACCTATCACCCTTTCTACTCATTCTCACAAAGAGACTCTGGGTTTTGATGTTATTCATGCCCCAGGAACACCTATCACGTTTGGCTTGCCCTGGTTACAGAAGCATAATCCACTCATCGATTGGGTTTCTCCTAACCCTATTAACTGGAGGTCAAGGTCAGAGAAACCTTTTTCCTCTATCAAGCAACCATCCTTTCTATTAGCCAACACATCAAGTTCTCGGAGGGAGTTACCTTCTCCATACGCTGAATTCTTGGACGTTTTCAGCAAGGCTCAGTCTGAACTTCTACCTCCTCATCGTTCCTACGATTGTCCGATTGATCTGGTACCTGGTTATACCTTGCCTAAAGCCAAATCTTATCCTCTCTCGTTGCCCGAGACCAAAGCTATGGACGAATATATTCGTGAGAATCTTAAGCGGGGCTTCATACGTCATTCCAATTCTCCTGCGGGGGCTGGATTCTTCTTTGTCAAAAAGAAAGATGGTACTCTCAGACCATGTATTGATTACCGGGGTCTGAACCATATCACGGTGAAGAATCGTTATCCACTCCCACTCATCTCCGAACTCTTTGATAGACTTCAGGGGGCCAATCTCTTTACTAAACTGGATCTCCGTGGGGCATACAACCTCATCCGCATCCGGGAGTGCGATGAATGGAAGACTGCCTTCAACACCCTTAGCGGACACTACGAATATCTAGTGATGCCCTTCGGGTTATGCAACGCACCGGCAGTTTTTCAGGACTTCATCAATGACATCTTTCGAGACGTTCTTAATATATTTGTCATTGTATACCTGGATGACATCCTTATTTTTTCTCAAAACTTACAGGATCATATCATCCATACGAAGTTTGTGCTTTCACGCCTCCGCGAGAACCGGTTGTTTGCTAAAATGGAGAAATGCATTTTTCATCAGTCTACCACTTCATTTCTCGGATACATCATCTCCAACAAAGGTTTGGCCATGGACCCAGAGAAGCTAAAGGCCGTCGTGGATTGGCCACAACCCAATTCCCTCAAATCTGTTCAACGGTTTTTGGGTTTTTCTAATTATTACCGGAAGTTTATCCGCAACTTTTCTACCATTGTCGCTCCTATCACGGCACTGACCAAAAAAGGTGCAGACCCTTCATCTTGGTCTCCAGAAGCTGTCACGGCATTTGAGACACTGAAACAAACTTTTGTCTCTGCTCCCATCCTTCGACACCCTAACACGAATTTCCCCTTCACCTTAGTGGTTGACGCTTCGGACTGTGGGGCTGGGGCGGTTCTGTCGCAGAAATTTTCTTCCCAGGATAAATTTCATCCTTGCGGGTTTTTCTCCAAAAGATTTTCATCGGCAGAGAGGAATTATGACGTGGGCAATAGGGAACTTTTGGCCGTCAAGATGGCTCTATAAGAATGGAGACATCTTCTGGAGGGGTCAAAAGAGCCATTCACCATTCTTACGGACCATAAGAACTTATTGTACATTGAGAATGCCCATCGCTTAGGTCCTCGCCAAGCTCGCTGGTCGTTATTTTTCTCTAGATTCAATTTTGTTCTCTCATACATTCCCGGCACTAAGAACGTCAAGGCGGATGCTCTCTCCCGGCAATACTCTTCTGAAGAGAGATCAGAGAAAACCACTGAGTCCATCCTCCCTAAACAAAGAATCTTAGCAGCTGTGGCATTCAAGAATCTTGAGAGGATCATCAAGTCTCAAGAGAACCTCCCGTCCGGTCTTGTGGTTCCTAAAGACTCTTTGTATGTGGAACCCAAATTTATCCCTGAAATACTGGACTGGGGACACGCCGTCCGTTCGGCAGGGCATCCTGGATTCAAGAAAACCTTGGACCTCATCCGTCGTACCTTTTGGTGGCCCAATATGGTTAAAACCATTCTGGAATTTACACGGTCCTGTCCGGTATGTGCGCGTAACAAGATTCCTCGTCAGAAACCTCAGGGTCTTCTCTTACCTTTACCTATTCCGGAGCGTCCCTGGTCCCACATTTCGATGGATTTTATTGTGGAGTTGCCTAGGTCGAATGGCATGAATACCATTCTTGTGGTAGTGGATCGGTTTTCCAAGATGGCACACTTTATCCCTCTCAAAGGATTACCCTCCTCACCCGCCCTTGCGGATATTTTTGCCAAAGAGATTTTCCGGATCCTTGGGATTCCCACATCCATCGTGTCCGATCGGGGTTCCCAGTTCGTCTCCAAGTTCTGGAGAAATTTCACCAAGAGACTAGGTATCTCGTCTTCCTTTTCTTCTGGATATCACCCTCAATCCAACGGACAGACCGAGAGGGTTAATCAATCCCTCGAGAAATACTTAAGGTGCTTCGTCTCTAATTCTCAGGATGACTGGGCAGAATTACTTACCTGGGCTGAGTACGCATTCAATTCTTCCAGGAATGAGTCCACTCACGAGACCCCCTTCTTTATCAACTACGGATTCCATCCGGCTCGTCTACCTATTACTAAAGAATCCTCTGGGGTACCAGCCGTGGATGAACATATTGCTCTCCTACAAGACTCTTGGTCCAGAATACAATCTGCATTACAAAAGGCATCCTTGACATCTAAAAATCAGGCTGATCGTCACCGTCGTCCGGCACCCGAATACAAACCCGGGGACAAGGTTTGGCTATCATCCAAGAACATCCGTCTCAAAACGCCTTCCCTCAAATTGGCTCCTAGGTTCCTGGGTCCCTTTTCCATTTTGGAGCAGGTTAATCCGGTTTCTTTTCGACTCCAACTTCCTCAAAGCATGAGAATTCCGAATGTCTTTCACACCTCACTTCTCAAACCTTTTATCTCCAGTAGCCTCTTTCCGGATCACACTTCTAAACCAGATCCTGTGATGGTACAGGGTAACGAAGAGTATGAAATACAGGCTCTACTGGATTCCCGTCTTTCAAGAGGTAAAGTCCACTTCTTGGTCCACTGGAGAGGTTTTGGACCCGAAGAGAGGTCATGGGTACCCCTGAAAGATATTCATGCTCCAGGACTCCTCAAACGCTTTCGAAAGAAGTTTCCATCAAAACCATGGAAGGATCGTCCTGAGGCCGATCCTGAAGGGGGGGGTACTGTGAGGATTCAGGGATCGCGGCATCCGCGCCCTGGTCCCCCTTCTCCTGCGGTTACTCCCGCTACCGTGGCGCGCGCCTCTCGCTGGCGTCACTCACCTTCGGCGGTCCTGGGGGTTCCCCGCCGTGCTCTGCATCCTCGGATGCCCGCGGGGTCTGCAGTCCCGCATGCGGCCGCCGTGTTCCCCAGCCGCGCGCCTGAACAGCGCGCGCCGGGTGAGGTTAATTTATTCACTGCTCTTGCAATGAAGACCCGCCCCCAGCACACTAAGAGGACCTCCTACCAAGACAAGAGTCCTCACCTACCTGCCAATCAAGGGGACCTATCCAGGATAGCTCCACGCAGTCCTCCAGGCCTGCCCCCACCTCTGATTGGCCAGTCACACTTTATAATGCCAGTTCTTCCTCTTACTCATTGCTCGACATAGTTTTCACTTGGATTACTACTCTGGCGTTTTCTCTCTTATTCTCTCAGGTTACGACTTGGCTTGGCGGACGTCTCTCTCTGGCTCTAGACCCCTGCTTGGACAAACGACCATCCGGAATTCTCCAATCCCAGACTTTGGCTAACGGCAACGACAACGGCATTTCTACACCGGTACCGGCAAGTATTGCTAGCTAAATACACCTGGCCTGGCAACGCCAAAATCACCACACTCCGGACACGTTCCCTTTGCTGCGGGTGCGTGCTTCTATACGTTCCTCACCTCAGTGAAAGGAACGGGTCTGGTCTGCGGGCAGCACCGGCGTAACAATTTCAGACTAAAAGATCTGGAGGGTAGAAAATATGTCAAAACCTTTGACCATATCAAAGAGGAAAAAAATATTCCTAACGCAGAATTCTTTAGATACCTCCCGATCAGGGCTTTCTATAACAAAGCCCCTATTCGGCCCCGTAGAAGAAATTTTGAGCAGCTGTGTTCAAGAGGAACGGACACGACAGGACTAACCTCTAGGATGTACAGGGAAGTGGTCTGCCCCGAGACAGAGGACGAACCCAGACTTCGCTATATGAGACAGTGGGAAGCGGATTTAGGGGAGACATTAGATGACGAGGACTGGGACGGGATCCTGCAGGCAGCAGCCAAAAGCTCTCTCTGTACCACGTTAAAGGAGAACGCATACAAAGTCCTGATGCGCTGGTACTACACCCCAACCAAACTATCTAAATTTGTCAGAGGCTATTCACCGCTCTGTCCCAAGCAGTGCGGGGAAAGAGCGGACTTGCGCCACATGCTGTGGTCTTGCACGAAGGTGGCTCCGATTTGGGTGGAGATTAGAGAGTGGCTGCAACGGTTGATCGGTGTGGAGATCCCCCTGGACCCGTGGCTGTTCTTATTGGGCAGGCGGATCCGGGGGCTCTCGAATGCAACTCATAAATTGATCACACATTTTGCAACCGCCACCAGATGCGAGATCGCAGCATTATGGAAGCAACCAGATATACCAATTGTACCCAAAATCAGGAAAAGAATTTGGTTTGTTTGCTGGATGGAACAGTTGACAAGTTTGGTTAACGACACCGGCTCTAATTTTCTAAAAGTTTGGTCGCCTTGGCTGGCCCAGCCAGACATCCCTGGGGTCGACAGTACCACAATTTTGCAATGATAGTCAGAAATGCGTTCTCCGGTGACCAAACGGATCCATGACCACATAGCGACAGTAGGAATGAGAGGCACGCAGGAGCCCAGAGATTCGGGGATACCCCGAGCTGGTGAGATAAAGAGTCCCATTTCATTAGAAAATAAACATCCGCCATGAAGGCGAGAAAAGTGAGCGGCTGCCCCCCTTCCGTCGATGAGGTGGATTGGCTAAATACATTCATCATACTGTGAGGGAGTATACAAGAGGTTAAACTCTCTCACTTTAGCAGCCCAAAAGAACCACACCCTAGCTGGCAGGTTTGCTAGCTGATTGGAAAGGGGTTTTTTAAAAGGAAGACAGCTGATTTCTTCCAGACTGTCATTTTGCTCTCAACGTGTGAGGAAACAGGTTGCAGAGAGCCTGGCTGAGGGGAGAGCCTGAACTCCCTGTTGTATACCTGGAACTAAGGACTATTTTTTTGTTGCAGACTTATGCCATTTCCTTTCATTGCTTTATTACAACCTGCTTCCCTGGTAAGGGAAATAAAGCACTTTTCATTGCAAGAAAGTGGTGTGTAAGCTCTTTTCTGACCAGACCGACAAGGTCGCTCCGTCACACATACCCTAAAAGTGGTGTCCACTGGAAGCGTACTGTTAGGGATTTTATTTGGCCCAACAGAAAATGTAAAACATATATATATATATATATATATATATATATATATATATATATATATATATATATATATATATATATATATATATATATATATATATGGGACACACAAAAGTATACCGCATCAACACAATATATTAATGTTGCCCAAAAACTGTCAATATGTAGAATAATAACACTAGACAGTGGTGCTAAAGGATGATAGAAATATATAGTAACAAAGAAAGCAACCTTTCAAGAAGCACACGGGCATACCGAGAAAATATTAACAAAGAGTTTATTATTGTAGGTTAAAAACAAGGGGAGAAAATTAAAAGAGGAGGGGGACTCACATCTACCAAGCAATTATACCTAGAGGCAAAGGTACATAGATGAGGCAAATCAAGCACCAAAAAATGTTCAACAAACACTAGAAGCTCTAAATTCAACATGCATGTATATCATTTGCACAAACTGCAGATTTGTGCACATCCAGCAAAAATCCCTATTTGTTGTAGAAAGATAACTGCAAAAAATGGAGGCAATAATAGCACATGTACTGTATCAGTCTTGTATATACATCACCACTTAAAGCATGGATGACAAGGGCCAAACAATAAATGACCAGAGCCTCTTATCAGGAAAAGCGGTAGGGGTCCCACTCCACAGGCTCCCACTCCAACGCGTTTCGACTAAAACGGTCTTCTTCTGTATATATAATCACAGCGCTTCTCAATGTAAGGAGCATGCTGCTGGTTAAAAGTTTGGCCATACATATGTGAAAAAACACAAAGTGAATCCCTGTGCTTCTCCCATTGGGCTAACAATAAATGGAAAATAAATATACATAGTGAAACCTAAGTCTGTAAGACAAAGGAGACTTTTGGTTACATCCTTTGATTAAATAATGACAAGCCTGCTAACCAACGTCAAGGTACGTCTCAGTAGCAGGTCCCTATGCTAAATACATAAAAATGTGGTTTATCAGTAAAAAGGTAAGTAATCTGCGTACATCAGATAGAATGAATAAAAGCATTGGCAGTGATAAACATAGAGGTTACCAGTCAGCAGGTAAGTACACAACAGGGAGTCATCTCATAGCGATGGTAAGGGAATCGTCACGGCTCGTCATTGGCGGTGGCCTTTCTCACTAGTGGCACCAAGATTCCGTCTCGTATCAAGATGATTTTGTTCCGGTCAGATGTATACCGAGGAACAGGGAAAAGAAGTCCTTCAAGTGTGTAGGTCACATCCAGCGGTGACTGGTTCTAAATGTCCATATAGATGGGTTACCCGTGTAACACAGAGCAATGAGAAACCCAAGTAGAAGCTGTGCATGTAGTAGACCGGTCAATGATGTCACTGTTACTCGCGCAAGCTGTTCCACGGGGCGTCGCGTACACAGAGTGTCAGACTCGATACCGGTACACACCAAGTTCCACAGGGGGATCACAGGCTAGGAAATTGTAGAAAAGTGACAGTCCTACGCGTTTCGTAGCGGCAATGCTACTTCTTCAGGGATAGTAACTAAATGATTCAGGGGATGTTAAATACCCAGCAATAGAACAAGTTAAGAATCAAAAATCCAGCCGCTCCATAATACAAAAAGTAGGCACTCACCAGCAAAAAAGGCGTTAAAAAGGTATACTTTAATGAACTACATAAAAAACAAAAAACAGACAGTACTAACTACTCTCCTTGGAGTGCCTACTTTTTGTATTATGGAGCGGCTGGATTTTTGATTCTTACCTTGTTCTATTGCTGTGTATGAGAATCTGCTTCACCACCGGATGCCTGGAGGCGACGCTTTTGGCAGCGTCAGGGCAGCTGCAGCAAGAAAGGATGACCAAGGCGGCGTATCATCGTGTGTAAAGGGTACTCCATGCCGGGCATAGCCAGGATAAGGGGGACATTAGTGACTCCACCTCACAATTGGTTGTCCCCCCCCTGTGTCACCTCCTTGTCACCATTATCTATCTTAACACATAAAACTGCAGCCCCTTAATCCTTTATTTTCCGTTGTCAACTCCTATTATCACTTTACTACTGCCTAAAGGCTTTATTTCCAACCTCCTGGAGCTTTGACACGGTTTTTTCTTTGTGATGTTAAATACCCCGCGAGGCTCCCACATTGACTGGCAGAAGAGGCATGAACATCAAAACAAATGAGCATCAGTGGCAACTACATCAGGTGAAGCATAAACATTAATTAGGTAAAAAGTTCATAAACGAGGAAAGAAATAAACAAATAAATAAATTCATGCATATGATATTTATACAAATACAATAAAAATACAAAATAAAACCAAATTGGAACCTAAAAAAGTCGCAAAGTAAATCTGAAATGACAGAAAATCCTGATTAGAAACGGATACTAGTTGGGCAAAATATAACACATAGGGGGGGTGTGCACAGCTTAATAGAGGGCCCACACATCAATTTCTTCATTCAGCCCCTTGGGTGACATTGTATCTAATCTATGTATCCAGAAGGATTCCTGGGTGGAAAGGGTTTTAACCCTATCTCCTCCACACCTACTACAGGGAATATGTTGAATACCTTTAAAAGTGAGGAAAAAGGAATCTTTATTATGATGTTGTAAAAAATGTCGGGACACACTATGTTTAGTGAAACCACTTCTGATATTGCGGAAATGCTCTTGTATACGTACCTTCAACATGCGTTTGGTTCTACCAACATATTGAAGGCCGCAAGAACATTCTAGGAGATATAATTTATACAAACAGGTACACATAATGAAGTCTTCAATAATGAAGACTTCCTCTGTTGTCTTAGAGATAATTAGTTTTTTTATCGGAACGGAGAAATCTACAGATAAAGCATCTACCACAAATATGGTTACCTACAGATTTGGAAGTGAGCCACCCTTTATCAGCAGTTCGATTTAACTCCTGTCCAATGTCACTAGGAACCAGTAGATTTTTCACATTGTTAGCTTTCCTGTAAATAAAACGAGGTCTCTTAGCAAGCTTAGGGGGCTATGCACTAAGCTCAATGCTTTTGCGTTCGGATGTTCAAAAAAAGCACGTACGTTAAAAAGTGAGGCCGGAGACACGATTCACTAAGGCCTTGAGCCCATTTTTTAACGTACGTGCTCAAAACACCCACAGCGTACGGGTTGCTTTTTTCCCCCCTGCTAGCGTTCTTAAACTTCACGTACGCTAGCTGATAGAAAAAAAAGCCGCATGTAACATTTGCATGGAGATTTGCCATCTCCATGCAAGGTTGTTACAGGCGATCGTACACTAATTAAAATCATTTTAATAATAGTGTACATGAGCAGGGGGTCTCCAGAGCTGAACCGCATTGGTTTCAGGTCCGAGGACCCCCTACTTCAGGAGATACAGGCCCTGTTATGGGGTGCCAGTATCCCTTGCAGAATTTAAATGTCCCGGTCACGTGACGCGGAAGCTTGAAAGTGCAGGGGATACCGGCACCCCATAAAGGTGCCTGTATCTCGGGAAGCAGGGGGTCCCGGACATAAAACCAACGCGGTTCAGCTCCGGAGACCCCCTGCACATCTACACTATGAAACACATGTATATTAAAAAAAGATAAATAATAATAATAATAATAGCATGTTCTTGTATAGCACTGATAATTGTACGGAGCGCTTTACAGAGACATTTTGCAGGCACAGGTCCCTGCCCCGTAGAGCTTACAATCGATGTTTTTGGTGCCTGAGGCAAGGTCACAAGGAGCCGACACCGGGAATTGAACCAGGCTCCCCTGCAGCAATCTCAGTGTCAATCAGTGTCTTTACTCACTATGCTACTCCTTCTCCCTTAACAAACATCAATACACGACATCCCTCCCCCTCCCTCCGCCCAAACCCATACAGTACAGTAATGGGCAAAATTACTATTATCCAGATATGGATAATAGATTATTTGGCCATTATTAAACACTGCTATTCATTTTGAGTTGGTTTAGGAATTAATTGGTTTGATTGGTTAATGGTTTAATTAATTCATTGTTGATGTTGTATTCATTGGATTAGCTGGCTACTGTTTTTATTTAGTGAAGTATGTTTTTTTGGAGTAATGTTTTATTATTGTGTATCTGGTGCATTAATGTATTGTAATTAGGGTGCCCATTCATTGAGTGCTATAGAGGCTTATCATGCCCATATTATTATTATATGGGTATGTTGTACCACTATACTATTCAATGGGTACAGGGTGGGTATAGTCAGTCCGGGGTGGGTGCTTAGGCCTCCCGGGTTTGTATCGGGGCAGGGTGGGGTAACCCCTTAATGACAATAGGTGATTAAGGGGTTAGGGGCCATTAGAATGTCTTTATTATGTACTGTATACTGTATATGCTTTCTTGCAACGGAGGACAGAGGGACCTGCTGTTGTAGTAAGTATAACTGTATTTATTTACTTTATTTATGTATGCTAATGCAGTGTTTAATAATGGGCAAATAATCCATTATTCATATCTGGATAATAGTTATTTTGCACATTATTGTACTGTATGTGTTAGGGGGGTGTATTTAGTTAGAAATATTGTTTAGTATTTTTGTAGACACAACATTGGTACCGCAGGCCCGCGGGTACCGCAGGACTCCCGCGGGTACCGCGGGACTCCCGCGGGGACCCCGGGACGGCCGCAGGGTCAGCCGGGGACACTCGCGCGACATCCGGCCTCCCTCGGGGACCCCCATGGGGTCAGCCGGGGACACCCGCGCGACCCCCGGCCTCCCTCGGGGACCCCCACGGGGTCAGCCGGGGACACCCGCCGGCCTGTTGTATGGGTGTTGCGCATGCAAAAATGTAAACAATTACATTTTTCTAAGTCCAGCTTTTTTTGCGTCTATCTTGAGCAGACGTGTTTTGTTGAACGCAACTTTTGCGTACGCTAAGGTTGCGTAGCTTAGTGCATACCGCTTTGGGGCAGAATTTAAACAGGGTAACGAATGAGCAAAGTTGGACTTAGAAAAATGTCCTGAAAAAAGTCAGTTTTAGAACGCAAAGTGCCTGTTTGCGTGTCTCTGTGACTTGCGTTCAGCGCAACATCATATTCTGAGAGCACTTTGCGTTCTAAAAACGACTTATCGGAGCTTAGTGCATGACCCCCTAAGTCCCCAAAATTGGGTCATTACAAAGAATGTTCCAATGTTTGGAGATTATGGGCCTCATGCAGTAAGCCCCGATACAAAATTTTCGGCACGAATTGCGAAAATGTATTTTTTGGGCGATTTGCCCTCGCTGTATTCAGTAAGGGCCGAATCCTTCCGATCCCTGCTGAAGCACTGCGAAAGCAAAGCTGCCGATGAGCTGTGGCGATACAGCCTGGCTCCCGATAAGGCTCCCGATAAGCCTTTGGTGCCGATAGATGTTTGCAGCTGAGAGAGACAAGCCGCTCTCTCAGCGCAAACTTCGGCACCAAAAAAAGTATTTAAAAACAACTTTTATTTATACTCTACATGTGCAGGGGGTCTTCGGAGCTGAACCGCGTTGGTTTGAGGTCCGGGGACCCCCTGCCCCCCGAGATACAGGTCCCTTTATGAGGTGCCGGTATCCCTCGGCGTTTAAAGGTCCCGATCACGTGACCGCGGCCTGTAAACAAACCAGAGGGATACCGGCACCCCATAAAGGGGCCTGTATCTCGGGGGGCAGGGGGTCCCCGGACCTCAAACCAACGCTGTTCTGCTCCGGAGACCCTCTGCACATGTATAGTATAAATAAAACACACACACATCAATAAAGACTCGTTCCTTACCTTGGCGGCTATGTGCAACGGTAATGAAGCAGCATGAATGTCTTTTTAATTATACTGTACAGTGAGCAGGGGGTCCCCTGAGCTGAACCGCATTGCTTTGTGGACCAGGGACCCCCTGCTTCCCGAGTTACAGGCCCCGGTATGTGTCATCGGGTGGCAGTGTCGCCGCCATGTTTATAGCGTCCCCGCAATAAACATGGCGTCCACACTGTAACCGATGGCCCAAACCGGGGCCTGTAACTCGGGAGGCAGGGGGTCTCTGAGCCACAAATAAATGCGCTTCAGCTCAGGGGGCCTCCTGCTTCCGCACAATATTATTAAAATACATTAATGCTGCTTCATTACGATAGCGGATAGCCGCTAAGGCAATGAAGGGGTTAACGCATAGTAGCATGTTTATTGGGGACAAATGCCCCCAATAAACATAGCAGCAATACACAACATACAGTATAGTAATGGGCAGAATGACTATTATCCACAAAAGGATAATAGTGCAGTTGTCCATTTACAATACTTACACAACAATAAAGACTTTAAATACATATAGCACTCACCCATGTCCCACTGCCACGATGAAGGCCATCCTCATCTTCATCCTGCCCATGCCCCATCCGCTTCTGCAAAACAAACACAAGAATTACAACATCCAAATTAATGTCCCCTAACCCCTTAATCACCATAGCGGTTATTAACCGCTACAGTTATTAAGGGGTTAAGCCACCATCACCCACATACCCTCCCCCACAAAGCCCCCCAACCACCCTCACCCAATACCCACAGGGGAGTCCTACCAAATACCCTTGGGCCTAATACCCCCTCCCCCAGCACATACAGTACAATAATGTGCCAAATAACTATTATCCACATAGGGATAATACATTATTTGGCCATTATTAAACACATTCAATAACGTTAAAATGTAAATAAAATTGTACTAACCTCATCAATAAGAAGTCTCCGTCGCCAGCATCATCCTTGGGGTCCGTTGCCAACATTAGAAATAGCCACAACATTTCAATATCATTAACATAACACTGAACCCCTTAATCACCTTATCGGGTACTAACCTGAAAGGTAATTAAGGGGTGAAGCCATCCTGCAATGCCTACAACAGTTATGCATAACATCTTCAGTGAAATAAAAACCAATTGCCTAACCAAATTCCATTTAATCATTCAATCTGTAGGCTCACATGCCTCATAAAACATTGCATTTACAGTGTATACATGTAGCATAACATGTAAACTGCATGTACACGCTGCAAATCAATGTTAACAATACAATAATGCCACTCAAATCGCCATACATCACAAGAAGTATATTATTTAATACAATAAACTCACCATCAATGAATTACCACACAGCAATTACATCCCTAAACAATTAAAATACCATCCATACCAATTACACAATGAACTAAAGCTATCCTAACAGAGAACCACTTCAAAACATAGAAAAAAGTACACCAACAAATACAATATACTAAAGCAAGGCTTTCCATATCCTATTGTACGGCCTGGAAGCCCAAAACTTACATCTGTCTAAAAATAAAATACATTTAGCACACATCAATGCATAGCCACAATGATTAACAATACAGAATTAGAAGCTTTAACAACACTATCATTTCTTACCCTGTATATATATCTGTACACATACATACAGACATACATACAGTGGGAAGAAATGATATGCATTATAAAAAATGAAAACATGAAAAAGCAACACAAAAAACAGTTACATTAAGTACATTTCTTTATTTAACTTACCATTACTTGCCCCCACCGACTCCCGTTGATCAGCTTACTCACGAACCAATCCACGACACCATCCACGACACCATCCAGGAACAAATCCACGACACCATCCAGGAACAAATCCACGACACCATCCAGGAACAAATCCAAGAACAAGTGCAGGAACCAATCCAGGAAGCAAGCCACGAAGAAATCCAAGAAACAATCCACGACACGATCCAGGAACAGGAACCCATAAAAGAAAAGAAAAAAACAAATTAAACATTAAAATAATAAAACATGACAATCAAGGGTTGTACTAGTTTTATTCTTAGTGAATCTGTATTACAATACCTTGTTCCGGGGTCTTCTTGACATCTGGTGCCACGCCCTGGTCTTCAATCTTCAGGAGGAGGTCCGTCCTCCTCGGCATCTGCCTTCAAAATGAGACGACATAGGCTTTTATAGGCCTATGACGTCACATTTGTCGTCATATGGTTCCCACGGCCCTGATTGGGCCGTGAAAACCATGTGTTTTGGCCGATGTAAAAAAATTGATGACGTCACTTAAAGGCAATGCCAGCACAGCCAATCAGAATGGCTTTGCTGCTATTGCCTTTAAGAAAACGTCATGAAATGACACATGGCCGGACTCACATGGTAAGCCAGCCAATCAGAGCGTGGGAACTCCATCCCTACTCTGATTGGTTCAAGTACCATGTGAGTCCGGCCATGTGTCATTTCATGACGTTTTCTTAAAGGCAATAGCAGCAAAGCCATTCTGATTGGCTGTGCTGGCATTGCCTTTAAGTGACGTCATCAATTTTTTTACATCGGCCAAAACACATGGTTTTCACGGCCCAATCAGGGCCGTGGGAACCATATGACGACAAATGTGACGTCATAGGCCTATAAAAGCCTATGTCGTCTCATTTTGAAGGCAGATGCCGAGGAGGACGGACCTCCTCCTGAAGATTGAAGACCAGGGCGTGGCACCGGACGTCAAGAAGACCCCGGAACAAGGTATTGTAATACAGATTCACTAAGAATAAAACTAGTACAACCCTTGATTGTCATGTTTTATTATTTTAATGTTTAATTTGTTTTTTTCTTTTCTTTTATGGGTTCCTGTTCCTGGATCGTGTCGTGGATTGTTTCTTGGATTTCTTCGTGGCTTGCTTCCTGGATTGGTTCCTGCACTTGTTCTTGGATTGGTTCCTGGATGGTGTCGTGGATTTGTTCCTGGATGGTGTCGTGGATTTGTTCCTGGATGGTGTCGTGGATTTGTTCCTGGATGGTGTCGTGGATGGTGTCGTGGATTGGTTCGTGAGTAAGCTGATCAACGGGAGTCGGTGGGGGCAAGTAATGGTAAGTTAAATAAAGAAATGTACTTAATGTAACTGTTTTTTGTGTTGCTTTTTCATGTTTTCATTTTTTATAATGCATATCATTTCTTCCCACTGTATGTATGTCTGTATGTATGTGTACAGATATATATACAGGGTAAGAAATGATAGTGTTGTTAAAGCTTCTAATTCTGTATTGTTAATCATTGTGGCTATGCATTGATGTGTGCTAAATGTATTTTATTTTTAGACAGATGTAAGTTTTGGGCTTCCAGGCCGTACAATAGGATATGGAAAGCCTTGCTTTAGTATATTGTATTTGTTGGTGTACTTTTTTCTATGTTTTGAAGTGGTTCTCTGTTAGGATAGCTTTAGTTCATTGTGTAATTGGTATGGATGGTATTTTAATTGTTTAGGGATGTAATTGCTGTGTGGTAATTCATTGATGGTGAGTTTATTGTATTAAATAATATACTTCTTGTGATGTATGGCGATTTGAGTGGCATTATTGTATTGTTAACATTGATTTGCAGCGTGTACATGCAGTTTACATGTTATGCTACATGTATACACTGTAAATGCAATGTTTTATGAGGCATGTGAGCCTACAGATTGAATGATTAAATGGAATTTGGTTAGGCAATTGGTTTTTATTTCACTGAAGATGTTATGCATAACTGTTGTAGGCATTGCAGGATGGCTTCACCCCTTAATTACCTTTCAGGTTAGTACCCGATAAGGTGATTAAGGGGTTCAGTGTTATGTTAATGATATTGAAATGTTGTGGCTATTTCTAATGTTGGCAACGGACCCCAAGGATGATGCTGGCGACGGAGACTTCTTATTGATGAGGTTAGTACAATTTTATTTACATTTTAACGTTATTGAATGTGTTTAATAATGGCCAAATAATGTATTATCCCTATGTGGATAATAGTTATTTGGCACATTATTGTACTGTATGTGCTGGGGGAGGGGGTATTAGGCCCAAGGGTATTTGGTAGGACTCCCCTGTGGGTATTGGGTGAGGGTGGTTGGGGGGCTTTGTGGGGGAGGGTATGTGGGTGATGGTGGCTTAACCCCTTAATAACTGTAGCGGTTAATAACCGCTATGGTGATTAAGGGGTTAGGGGACATTAATTTGGATGTTGTAATTCTTGTGTTTGTTTTGCAGAAGCGGATGGGGCATGGGCAGGATTAAGATGAGGATGGCCTTCATCGTGGCAGTGGGACATGGGTGAGTGCTATATGTATTTAAAGTCTTTATTGTTGTGTATGTATTGTAAATGGACAACTGCACTATTATCCTTTTGTGGATAATAGTCATTGTACCAATTACTATACAGTATGTTAGGGGGGTATAGGTGTTGTTGGGTATATATATATATATATATATATATATATAATATAATTATTTATTTATGTAGTTATTGTGGGGCTGGGGTGTGTATTTTTTTAATATTGTGGCTAGTGGGGGTGGGTGAAAGGGGTATTAGCCCCAACGGTGGTAGTTTAGGGCTTGCGGGTGGGTAGCGGGAGGCCTTAATTCCTTCAGGACCGTAGCGGTATTAACTGCTACGGTCGTGAAGGGGTTAAGTGCCCTCGCAACCCCCCCGCAAGTCCTAAACTCACACCCAGGGCCAAATACCCCCCTCACCCATCCCCGCTACCCACAATAACGCTGGCACGGTGGGTTAACCCCTTCATTGCCTTAGCGGTTAGCCGCTAAGGTAATGAAGTGGCTTTTAAATGCCTTTTTCCTGCCTCGGATGCATGCCGGGGGGCTCCGGTGCGGGTATCAGCTCCGGAGACCCCCGGCATCAATCACAGGCAGGAAAAAGGGCTGATTTTTCCTAAGTGTCGCCCTTGCCGATGCTTCTCCTTCAGCAAGTTGCCAACTTTAGTTGGCGGGCTGGATTGGCCATAAAATCTCCAATCTGGCCTGCCGATCAGCACCAAAAAGCTGATCGGGGCTTACTGAATTCAGGCGGGAAAAAAAAGTCCCGATAAGTGGCTTATCGGCAGCCGGGTGGCGAAAAAAATTTTTTCGCAAGAAAAGTTGCCGATAATTCCCACTTATCGGGGCTTACTGAATCAGGAGGGCAAAAAACGGCTATAAAATGCCGAAAAAGCCTTATCGGGGCTTACTGCATGAGGCCCTATGTTTTCAATACTTTTATTTGCTGCATTAAAGTTTGTAATAAATGCTACATCAATCATCGTGTCATTTATTGTGTGCTTTTTCTTAGTACTGGGGACAAGTAGTGTATCACGGTCCATAAGCCTCACTCTTGTTAGTTCTTTAACCAATAAATCCATATGGTAGCCTCTTTCAGCAAACCTCTGTAATAGTCTGTCTGCTTGCTTATCAAAAGCTTCCATGTTGCTACAGTTTCTTCTTAGTCTCATAAACTGTCCTCCTGGAATATTTCGAATTCAGGAGGGTTTATGATTGCTTGTTGCCATTTATAGGTTGTTAATGTCAACCTCCTTGAAAAAAGTCTCAGTTTCAACTCCACCATTAGATGAAGCTATTAGTCTGAAATTCAAAAAATCTACTATCGTGGAGTCGGTGGTGTGTGTAAATTTAAGGTTTTAATTGTTGTTATTTATATAACCAATGAACTCATTGACAGACTCCACATCCCTGTTCCAGACACATAGAACGTCATCTATATAACGATGCCATGCTATAATATTCTCCCTAAAGGGTTTGTTACTCCAAATAACCAGATTCTCCCATTCTCCCACGTACAGGTTTGCGAAACTGGGGGCAAAAATGTGTCCCCATTGCTGTTCTGCAAACCTGCACGTTGAAATGTGGGAGAAACGTGAAATAATTGTGTTTCAAGATGAAATTGATTGACTGGAGGATGAAATCTCTATTTAGAGCATGTAGTGACTGATCACTCTCAAGGAAGGTGCTCATTATGTCACAGGTCACCCATCTATAAGCATCTTTCCATTCAAGATTGCAACACAAATTCAAAACAGCGTAGAATCTTTGAGATATGACGATAATTTACCAACCATTGATAGAAGAAAGAAATCAACGTATTGAGACAGATTTACAGTTAAAGATTGTATTCCCGATATGATAGGTCTTCCTGGGGGTCAATGCTTGCTTTATGCATTTTTGGTACGTGGTAAAATATTGGTATTCTCGGACTATCTGAATAAAGAAAAGCAAATTCAGCAGGTGAAATGACTGACTTAGATTGTACATCATCCAATAGTAATTTAAAGAGGATTAGGAAATCTTTTGTGGGATCTTTATCCAATTTTTTATAAAAAGACGCATTTTGTAACAGCCTATGGGCTTCCTTTTCATAGTCACTGCGATTCTGCAGCACTACGCCTCCACCCTTATCCGCTTGCCTTATGATTAGCTCTTTATTTTCTTTCAAAGTTTTTAAGGCAACATTTTCCTTAATACTCAAATTTTGTTTGATATCTCCCATTTTAAAGTCTTTAACTAGTGAATTAAACTCATTATTAATGATGTTAAAAAAGGTATCCAGATGGTGGCCTTTTGAGTGAGGAGGGTAAAACTTTGATTGAGCTCTAAATGGCGTGTGTTTACAGCCACCCTGCACAGGATTAATAATAATAGGCATATCCGCAACGTCAGAGGTAGAATCATTTTGTGATTTGAGGAAATGCCTCTTCAGCGTCATATTTCTACTTAATTTATGCAAATCCCTAAACAACTGAAATGAGTTGGGTCCACATGATTTGGAAAAGGTAAGTCCCTTACCTAACACATTAGTTTGTTCATTAGTCAACACTAGGGAAGAGAGGTTAAAAATCCCCTTATTTATTGGGGTGACCCTTCTTGATAACTCTCTCTTCGTTTGGATTCTGGCCCCCCTCTCTCGTTCCTCGTCGGACTGGGACCTTTTTTCTTTTTGCCCTGGGGAGTGTTTTCTATTGTTTTTGATGAAATATTATTTGTTTCTAAAGGTGGTGCCCATCTGGTTTTTATCATCTCTAAAAAAGAAGGAAATGAATGCTAAGGGGACGTTGGAGTCATCTCTTCTAGCAGTGGGGGGATTACTAGTTTTTTGGGGATGAGTTTTAAATCTATCCTCATTTCTGAAATTTTCAATATAGTTTTTGCCCTTATAGTTAGGGTTACGAGGGTGACCCTCCTGTTTATAGTTGGATTGGTCTCTCCCACGAGATTCATCCCTCCTATAGCCATTGTCACTCTGTCTATAGCTATAATTCTGACCTCCATTTTGATATTTAGAGTCAGTATATTTTCTATTTTTGAAGTGGTAGGACCCCCTTTTTTCCCTTCTGGATGGGACATAAGTATGACTCACAACCCTCCATCTTTCCTCAGTTTTCTCTTACTTTGCCCAATCTCTCTGTCTATTATTCAGATAATCAGACATATCTCTTAAAAAAAATTGTGCTTCAATTTGAGAAGTTCATCTTCCTCATTTTCTAATTTAGCTTTCAATTCATGTTCAATTTCTGAACAATCATTATCGATTACTAATGGCTCAAGAATATTTATAGTTTTATCAATTTCTTTTTCAAGAGCTTTTAAGGCACTATTCCTTTCATAAAAGATTAATCTCATAAGTTCTGTTGAACACTCGTCCAATATTCTGTTCCATTCTTTCATAAAATGGTTATTATCTTTACCGAAAGTAGGGCTTTTGAGTATCCGAAGACCTCTAGGTACTCGTTTATATTCTATATAACTCTGCAGAGTTCTCTTTTCGAGCCAAAATCTATTTTCGGTAAGAAATAATTTCTCAAGAGCCTAAAAGTGATCTTTAGCAGAAATATCTACATCGCCTCTAATCGGGACTTCTACATTGTCCTCAGCAAACAAAAGGTTCAAATTCTTCTCTCTAAGGACTTGAATGAAGAAATTGATGTGTGGGCCCTCTATTAAGCTGTGCACACCTCCCCTATGTGTTATATTTTGCCCAACTAGTATCCGTTTTTTATCATGATTTTCTGTCATTTCAGATTTACTTTGCGACTTTTTTAGGTTCCATTTTGGTTTTATTTTGTATTTTTATTGTATTTGTATAAATCATATGCATGAATTTATTAATTTGTTTATTTCTTTCCTCGTTTATGAACTTTTTACCTAATTAATGTTTACTGTATGCTTCACCTGATGTATTTTCCACTGATGCTCATTCTATTTGGATGTTCACGCCTCTTGTGCCAGCCAATGTGGGAGCCTCGCGGGGTATTTAACATCCTCTGAATCATTTAGTTACTATCCCTGAAGAAGTAGCATTGCCGCAACGAAACGCATAGGACTGTCACTTTTCTACAATTTTCCCCCTGGTGAACTCGGTGTATACCTGTATCGAGTCTGACGCTCTGTGTACGCGACGCCCCGTCGAGGAGCTTGCGCGAGTAACAGTGACGTCATTGACCTGTCTACTAGATGCACAGTTTCTACTTGGATTTCTCATTGCTCTGTGTTACACGGGTAACCCGTCTATATGGACATTTAGAACCAGTCACCGCTGGATGCGACCTACACACTTGAAGGACTTCTTATCCCCTGTTCCTCGGTATACATCTGACTGGAACGAAATATCATCTTGATAGAAGGGACGCCAGCTCCGAGACGGATCCTTTGTGCCACTAGTGAGAAAGGCTACCGCCACTGACGAGCCATGACGATTCCCTTACCATCGCTATGAGATGACTCCCTGTTGTGTACTTACCTGCTGACTGGTAACCTCTCTGTTTATCACAGCCAATGCTTTTATTCATTCTATCTGATGTACGCAGATTACTTACCTTTTTACTGATAAACCACATTTTTATGTACTTCACTGTGCGTTTTTGCGCTGTTTTCTTGTGTTTTTGTTTCCTAGTGCAGAGGGTGTGAGCCACTCTATTGATACGGCTGCAGACGCTATCCAATTCACCTATTACGGTTGTGTATACATTATACATTTATTATTTTTATGTTTTGGGTAAATGGGTAAGCACTCCATATTCTAGTCACTGACTGTGTTCCTATACAGTTAAGTTTTATTAGCTGCACTTAACAATTTTTTTCTGTTCCCTATGCTAAATGCATTCAAATGTGCTCTGAAATATTCCCTGAAGGGGTATACTTTCCTGGTATAATTACTAGTCTCAAGCAAATATTTCCTATTTGCATTTTTCAATTAATTATGGAGTTAAAATAGTATAAATGTAAGGGCTAAGTTCTATATGTTTGGGACAACAAAGTGTATAAGAGAGCCAATTAGGAAACATAAAGGGTGATTGGATGTGCTGTGAGGGGAAACAATATGGAGTGTGACTGACTCACTGACTAACTAATAACTAACTGTCTCACTACTGTAATCCTGCATTTCACTCTAGCAAAGCATTATTTAATATACTGTATATCCTATTGGAGGTAGGTTAATATCTAAATTGACCACAAATTAGCATTACCAACAGTAGTTTTTCAGAGGTACAAATTACATTGTTATTAAAAGAAGGAAGAAAGGGGGGGACTTCCGGTGATGTCACCCGGTATGGACGGGTAGAAGAGGAGCTCCATAGACCCGCGCATTAAAAGACGCAAAAACCCACATTTTTCCCCAAAATTGCCAGGTAACACTTACACCCCCGGATAGCTAAAGAACTAGGCGATGTCAAAAGCCAAAAAAGCGAGCAATCAGGGAGTTGCCAAATACTTTTCTCCGTTGCAACGGGCCAGGGACAGCACGATGGAGCCTCAAGATGGCGGCGGACCGCATGGCGCCACGGCGCTTTCAGGGAAAAAAATCCAGCCAAAAGATCGCACCCCAGCAAGCCCTGATCAACCCATAACCAGGGCATACTTGGAAGAACTCCTGTGGGCTATGGCAACGACGCTCCAATCCTCCTTTCAAACTGAGCTCAGAACCGCAGTGAGCGACATAAGGAGGGAAATCTCAGAGCTGACAGAGAAAACAACTACCCTGGAGAAAAAACTCACCGAGTCTCAACAAAGACAGAGTGAAGCGGAGGAAGAGATAGGCCGTCTAGGAGAAGAGATCACCCTCCTTAAAGAAGGTATGGAGGAGCAAGAAAATCGTGACCGGCGCCAAAACATCCGCGTCCGGAACGTACCGGAGTCGGTCGCACAGGATCAACTCCGACCATACCTCATGGAGCTCTTTAACCTAGTATGCGGGGAGATGGAGGAGAAAGAGCTCAAAATGGATAGGGCTCATCGTGCCCTAGGACCTAAATCAGACGACCCGAGGCGGCGTAGGGACATTATAATAAAGATGCATAAATACACATCAAAAGAAAAAATTATTGCGGCCTGCCGGGACATGGGGGAAATAACCTTTCAAAATGAAACTCTCCAAGTCTATAACGACTTTTCAAAGGCAACGAGAGACCGCAGACGTGAATTAAAACCTTTAACCAATCTACTCCGCGAGAAAGGAATCCAATACAGATGGGGATTCCCTTTCAGACTCACAGTTAACAGGAATGGAAAGTTCCTGTCCATGAAATACCCCGTGGACATGGCCCCCTTCGCAAAAGCATTAGGTCTAACTCCACCTCAAACGTGGATAACGACCAATCCTACCGCTGAAAATACATCAGGAGACCCCCCCCGAACATCGGAGAGAATTGCGGCCCAACACCCTAGAGAAAAATGACAACCGCCGCGGCACTCAGATAAATCCCCCCGGACAGACCCGGAGGGGGAAGAGTGCCCCCACTTACCTTGTTGGTCCGGGGCCGCACTGGAGCGCGGGCTGCGGACCCCCATGGTAATCCGGCGCCAACCTCCACTCCCAATGTGAAGTCACGAGGCGCCTGTTCTCGGGATGGCTCTGAGGAGACTTCGAGGAGGGGGGGCGCCTCTGCTCACCGTTAAAATCATCTTACCAGACCGGAACAGCACCAAGGAGTAAGCCGCCAACTTCTAGGATGAGCTGACACAGAACACCGCCCTCCAAGTTGGTTCACGAGTCGCCTACTCCCGCGATGACTCCGAAGAGGATCCCGTCCGCCGACGGTAAGACCGGGAAACCAACCGACTCAACCCGGAGCAGTAGGATCGCTGATCTTCTAACTCCGGAGCATAAGAGGAATTTAGATCCCGGTTTTGCCCCCACCAGCCTCAATCTCCGGCTTTTCGGTCCCGCTTTAAATGTGATCTCCCTCCCCCTCCTTTTGCCGGTTTCTCCGGTCCCGTGGAGCGGAGCTCTGGATTGGGGGGGGGGGGGTCGGTGTCGGCATCCAGCCTTTCCGCCAACGATCCATGGACCCTGTTGCCACAGAGGACTCCCCAGTCTGTGGGACTAGGGGCGGCTAGGATACCAGGAAGACGGGCCACCCAGACTGAATCAAAGAACTTAAAATCATAAGTTAATAGTGATGATCCGGAGGTCGTGAGTAGATTAAAATAATATAACTGTTATATCTCAATTAACACCTTGCTTCCCCTCTATCCTTCCCCCCCCCTGTAACCCAGACACGCAATCCCCCCCTCCCCCTTCCCCCCTTCCTCATGCATACCCCCCCCCCTCTTCCACCTCTCCCCCCACATACTCACATGTCCCACGTCCCCCCCCTCCTTTCCCCCCCTCCTCCCCCCCCTCTCCCCCCCCTCTCCCCCCTATTCCCCCACACCCCCCCCCCCATCTCCCCTTCTCTTCCACCCCCCCTCCCCACCCTTACTAGCAAACCCACCTAGCACCCTACTTAAGCACAAAAACAATGGGGGAAACATACTAAGAGGAAACGAATATATTAAATAAAGTTGTATTAATCTTATTTAGTCACAAAACGATTCACAATATATCTTTTGCGCAGAGTTACATAATAGCTGTGTTATACAGAAATGGGAGATGTCTGAAATGTTTGAACTGCAACCAGGCCCACCTCCTACCCCCCCCTCCCCTCTCTCCCTCCCCCCCTCCCCTCCCTATACTCCCTGTGCAGAGTTACATAATAGTTGTGCTATACAGAAATGTGAAATGCTTGAGCCGCACCTAGGCCCCCCCTCCTACCCCTGCTAACAAGCCTACCTAGTACCTCGCCTAAACACAAAGATAAATAAGAGGGAAAACACTAAGGGGAAAACAAACATACGAAAGAAAGTCGAACTTATCTTGTATGGTCACAGAATTGTATAAAATATGTTTTCTGCACAGAGTTGTATAAGAGTTGTGTTACACAAAAATGTGAAGTGAAATGTTTGAAATGTTTTAATTGCACCTAGACCCCCCTCCCCCTCCCCCCTCCCCCCTCCTCCCTCCTCCCCCTCCCCACCCCTCCCCTCCCCCCTCCTCCCCCTCCCCACCCCTCCCCTCCCCCCTCCTCCCCCTCCCCCCTCCTCCCCCCTCCTCCCCCTCCCCCCCCAGGCTATAAAACCAATAATGACAAATCGGAAGCACTAAATTTAAGCCTGCCAGAGCCAGAGGTGAAACTCCTCAAACTAAACTTTAACTATCATTGGAGCTCCTCGAGTATCAAATATTTGGGAGTAAAGATAACGAGGAACTACCAATCCCTATATCAACAAAATTATCCGACTCTGTTCCGGAAAATCAAACAAGATCTAGAGAAATGGGGAGGATATCAGATATCATGGATCGAGAGGATGATATCAGTTAAAATGAACATACTCCCTAGATTATTATATTATTTTCAGACTCTCCCGGTCCACATCCCTGGCTCAGAATTAAAGAACATTCAAAAACTAATCTTCCACTTTATTTGGCAGGGTAAGAAACCCAGAATCACCAGGACAGTTCTTTTGGCATCAAGGGGGAGAGGAGGACTTGGTGTTCCAGACATCACAAAATACTACCAAGCCGCCCAATTGCGACAGGTAGTAGTCTGGAACGCCAACCCAAACCAATACTGTTGGCTAGATATAGAATCATACTACGCCGGGACGCCTTCACTGCCGGCTTGCCTTTGGTCCCTGAGCAGGGAAGACATGCAGAACAGTAAATTTAAGTTAGGCCCAATGAGACACACATGGGAGATTTGGACGAAATGCAAATTTAAATTTAAGCTCACCACACCTCAATCCCAACTCATACCAATTTATAAAAATCCGAAATTCCCCCCTGGCTGTGAGCCTAGACAATGGGACCAATTTAAAACAAAAAATATTAGAGCGGTTGCTGACCTCCTGAGCTTTGAGGAGTTCCTGAGTTATCAACGCCTAAAAACCAAATATGAAATAGCAAGATTGGATGTCTTCAAGTATCTACAAATTCGGCATTTTATTCAAACTTTATCCCCAACGTTGAAATTTCCTCCTCTCACCAGTTTCGAGCGGCTCTGTAGAGAAACAGGCCACCAGAAAGGTCTTATAACACAAATTTACGGTGAATTGGAAAGGGCCATAGAAGCCCCTACACATGACTATATGCTGCATTGGGCAGCAGAATTGGAAATAGTTATAGACCGAGAGGATTGGGAAAGAATTTGGGAAAATGCCTCAGGAACTTCCATATGTACCACAATCAAAGAAAACATATATAAAATACTGTTTCGCTGGTATCTTACCCCAGTTAGAATAAATCAAATTTACCCCCAGGCGTCCGATTTATGCTGGAGAGGTTGCGGTCAGAAGGGGGACATGGCCCATATTTGGTGGACATGTCCGGAAATTCAAAAATATTGGGGAACAATACAAAAATTAATAGAGGAGGTCACAGACCTCAAAATCCCTATTGACCCGTTGACCTACCTGTTGGCCAGGCCCTTAGAAAATTTGGACCGACCAACAAGTAAATTAATCTCCTTCATTCTTACAGCGGCTAGATGTGCGGTGGCGGCTGCCTGGAAGAAGGTGTCTCCCCCCTCAAAACAAACGGTAAAAAATAGGGTGCAAGAGGTGATGAATATGGAGAAACTATCTGCCTTCTTGAAAAGATCCACTGACTCCTTTAACAAAACATGGGATCCGTGGCTATCCCATATGGCACCCCTACGCCACTAATCCACATATGAAAAGTAAAAAAAAAAAAAAAAAAAAGAGAGAGAGAAAGGAAAACCAGGTCAGGGGCACCAATGAAAATAGACTGAGGACACGGGAAGCAATGGGTATCCCCCCACCCCTCCCCCCCCCCACCCACCCTCCCCTTCCTATTCCCACTCTTACTCTCTGTTTCCATACTCGCGCTCCCCACATAGCCCCTGGAGGGTCAGGGGAGCGGTGAGCTTTCCTCTTTTATTTCCGGTTTCTCTAACCAACAAAAGGAGAAAATCTGTATTAGGCTGTATTATCGTTTGTTTCTTGCATACTGTGAATTATCTAAATGCCTAATAAAAAAATTTGGGAAAAAAAAAAAAAGAAGGAAGAAAAATATTTTTGGAGAAATGCCAAAACATGGAAAGGGGATTGGCCCATTTCTAGTTGACAGTTGACACATTTTCTTTAAGAAGTTGCCCAGTTGGTTATTTAGTCAGTCATATTCCCCATTGCGTTCTAGGAGAGAATTAAGTGACATACTGGATAATTCAGTGCCGTCCTTTGCACATCATCACCCAGAGTCTATATTAGTACTTAAATAAACAAGACTTGACTGTGGGGTAAGTAGACTTTGGGAACGTGTGCAAAATATTTGAATGCATTAATTAGTTTATTTTCTCTGCTTCCACAGAGGAAAAAAATTATTATGTCCTAATTCTCAACGTCAAGAAAGCCCAGAAGACCGTAGCATGAACCAATGATTGGATCAGCATGTAAAGAATGAGCACCTGTGCTAAAATTTTAGTGCTGCAGCTGCATCGTGACTCATTTGGGCATCATGAAATTACATGAAATACAGTTCTTAATTGTCTCCCTAACTGTTATTCAGGCATTTTATTGATTTTTATGATACTGTGCAAGACAAAAAAATATTACTACGTCTTTTAGAAGCACATTTGTTCCACATTATGCATATGATCTTTAATTATTTTCAGGGTTTTACACCTTAGAGATGCTGCAACTACTGTACATTTCGCAAAAATGCATATGTAAATTATTTCCATCAACTGTATAAACAAATACTGCTAAACTACCGTATTGGCCCGAATATAGTACGGCTTCGTACATAATACGACCCTAAAGTTTTGAAGGTGTTCTACATGAAAATTAAAGGTATTAGGTTGTGCATATAATACGAGTACAGTTTTTGGAAGGACATTTTTAGGGAAAAAACAGCACTATATTCAGGCCAATACGGTAATTCAGTATCATCATACTTTTTTCTACCATGTGTAGCTCAGTGACAATGTCACTGCCTACTATATGAATCTGTGCCCAAGCTCTATGGGACAGGAACTTATTGTAGTTGCCAAAAAATGGGTACATTGTCAGTGCTACTTAAGAAAAGAAGTTCACTGGTATTATAATACAGTTATAGCACTACACACTTTTAGCTAGTATCATGGCTAGTATTGATTTTATTGGCGATACATACAAGAAAAACCCGCACAGCTTATGCTAACCACAGTGAGTTGCTGACTGGATGGAGACTGATTATATCATATGGGAGAAAGAAAAGGACCCAGTCTTCCAGCACTCAGTCACAACAAATGTAGAATTGTAAATTTAAAATACTTTATTAATAACCAAGAATAAAAAATAGGGTGTTAAAACGTAATTAAACGGTGTATTACAACAGCACTTGACTGTATCCTTCATAACCCATCCGAGGTTAGGTGGGTAGATATAGTAATAAGATCCCTTATAGATATTCGTGATCAAGGCGCTATATGTTATAGCTTCCTAAAAGGTATAGGAAATGGGTCTATGGGAGCTCACTAAGAGGGTAATCTCAGTATTAGTGTGTCAGTGCATGTATTACGCACTCAGATGATATACTAATAATGTAAATGTTCTATGGCATAGTAAGCGAAAGGTCAGACCATATCTGCCCCTGCTTGAAATAGCACTGCTTGCTTGATAATCTCTCTAGCGTTGATGGTGCTAGGTCTATGGTGGAATCATATTGTGCCCACAAGTGAAATAAAACGCAGGCTAATAAGCAAACAAAAGGTAAGGTATATGTTAGTTGGCATAAATCAGGTGTGTGATATATATTCCAGAGACACCTATACTGCAGAGAAATGATTGATGTAAACCACCATATGTACTACTGATAATGTCGTGGAGTTTATGGGTGTGCTCTTAATCCACAGAGCTCACCTATATTAACAGTAAGGTATAGGTGCATCAATCTTAGGCTTTTTAGTGCAATGTGATTTCCAGTCGTACTTTAACCATTCTGTTTGAATCCACAGAAAAACACCTTGCACACACTCATGGTCACTGTTGCCAGGGCTGAGTGATGTGGTGCATTTGAGGAGGCGGCTAATATTAAAGCAACCTCCACTGTGTTTATGGTGGCTATAGCTGGTGTCAACACAGGTTGATGACGCTATTAAATACACATAGCAGCTGTTAACTGCTCAAAAGCTAGTCTGCCAATATTCGGTGAGTACACTGACAAAATGCCAACAGTGTCAGCTGATGAGTAAAACGGGTATATATGGGGTTAATGATGGGATGGAATCACTGTAATATCACCCCACCCTCCTTTCCCTTAGTCACAGATGTATACCTAATACCAGTTTGTAGGGGGGGGCGGTCTACCTGTGAGTCGCATGGTCCCCTATATCAGCGCTGATCTTGGTTATATCAGCGCTGATATGCTCGAGGACCTGCCTATCTGTAAGTGAGTGAATAGACCCCTTGAGGTAATAGGATCCCGCGGTACAGTAACACAGCGCGATCCTAGGTGAACATACACGCCGGAGGAAACCGCAAGTCTAGCAACGCGGATCAATATCCATCAGCTGTTGTGTTTGAATCAACCGGCTTCCCGCGTGTGCAGGAGAGAAAATGCCGACGCGCGCGTCTCACTTACAGATAGGCAGGTCCTCGAGCATATCAGCGCTGATATAACCAAGATCAGCGCTGATATAGGGGACCATGCGACTCACAGGTAGACCGGCCCCCCCTACAAACTGGTATTAGGTATACATCTGAGACTAAGGGAAAGGGGGGTGGGGTGATCTTACAGTTTGAAGTTTGCTGCTGTCCCACAACCAGATGTTTGAATAATAAAGGATTTTTATTGCAAGACCTGCTCTTTCATCTTTGCTGTGCGCTGCACACCCTGGCCTTTGGAACGTTTTACCATACAGCTGCACGCTTTGGAAGGGAGACCCTGGGAAGGACAATACGTGAGTACATTACCTGGGGCTAACCCAATGAGGAAGGGGGGGTGTCTTTGGACAACCAACCCCAACCTTCAGGGTATCCTATGCCCACCTAAGGTTTAGTAATGTTTATATTATTATATACCCAGTTTATGCTCCCTTCCATTATACACAGTCCTAGCACTTTTAGAGCACCATTCACAAACAAACTACGTTGTCATTTCAGGTACAAGTGCAATTGCTGCAGGAGTAGCCACCACATGTCAAAGGGCATTAAGAAGGGCAATGGTGGATTCAAGAAAGAAGCAAGTGGAGGAGCTGGGGCAGTGAGCACACCAGTCTACATCGATGAGATGGCACTGGGGCTCCAACGCTACCCTGACAAGTAGGTGATGGAACTGCTAGAGACTACTTCAGAAGTGGTTTCTACATTTGTTTGAGGTAAGTGGAGGTTCTCCTCTATAGAAGGAATTTGAAATCTCTAGAGATGAATGTGGTGACAGCGCGAGAAAAATAGAGAAAGAGGTGTGGTCAGGCAGAATGATGGGCATGTTTTCTTCTCCCCCATTATCGGGGTTTAGAGTTTCCGCCATGGGAGTGGAGGCTGTGACAAGAAGCCATACAGGAGTGATGGATCTGGTGGGGGCTTCTGTAGCTCCGGGTAGGTAGTCAGCTTACGCTTGGACTTAAGAAGAATGGTGGGCCTGATTAAGTAAAGATTTGGAAGAGTGGACGACAGATGGCTGAAGGATGGAGGCAACCACGGATATAGAAAATGGTGACCATATACAAAGTGGATAGGGCCATGTTTTTGGCTGTGATGCGGGAAGAAATAGTAGGAAAACACATGACGCGTTTTTTTTCCTTCTAATTGTGAAGCCCAGTTTTTTAGTTTACAGTAGTTTGTGCCTGGTCTTCTTCAGGCTTTGCACATTTATTTATTTATAAAATGTTTTACCAGGAAGTAATACATTGAGAGTTACCTCTCATTTTCAAGTATGTCTTGGGCACAGAGTTATGATGACAAATAATACATGGTTACAAATACATAGTTACAATGAGTGAAAGGGTATACATTATATACAAGACATTGCATGCACAGTTAAAGATAATATATATTATAGGCGTATGTAACAGTTACAGACCAGATTAAAATGTGAGACAGCTTTAGTTTTGAAAGCACTTAGACGGGTTGTGGCTGTGAGAGTCTCTGGTAGATTGTTCCAGTATTGGGGTGCACGGTAAGAGAAGGAGGAGCGGCCATATATTTTGCTGAACCTTGGGACCATGAACAGTCTTTTGGAGTCAGATCTCAGATGATAAGTGCTGCATGTAGTGTGGGTGAGGAGCTTGTTCAGGTAGACGGTAGTTTACCCAGAAATTATTTGAAGGCAAGACAGAAGAGATGAACTTTGCGCCTAGACTCAAGTGATGACTGTGACAGAGTGAAGTCAACTCCTATCAGTTACGCCTGGGAGACATATGTATGAGTGCTTCATCCAGCACTCATAGGGGTTAACTTAGGTAGTCAGGAAGTAAGCTGACACCTGAGAGCCAGAAAGGTAGAAAAGGATCTTGTTACCAGCAGTAGCTGCCTATTTCAGACAAGAGCACATGGATAGATGTGCTGCTAGCCAGAAGGATACAACACTACTTACTGCAGCTAAAGTAAGATTTGTTTCATTTGTTTTCATGACTGCTTAAAAGACTCTGAAGGTTTGGTTATGGTTTAGCCAGCCAGCCTGCTAGATAGGTCTGCTGTGTTAGTCAGTTTTTCTCCCATCATGGAGCAGGATTTATTTTGTTAAAAGGGACAGTGTACCCGCATGTTATGTTACTGTGGAGAAATAAAGCCATTGAACATTTTTCATTATCCTGAAACTACACGTGTGGACTGTTCCCTGACCTCGGCTACAGGCCGTCCTGCCACAATGACAAATCTAGTTCTTTGAGCATTTCATAGTGATGGGTGTTCTACAGTAGTTGCATTGGAGAACAAAACAGCATATTGAATTGTAGAGGATATCAAGTTTGCTATGATGGGTGAGGGGTGCCGAGCCGTATACTATGTCCCCATAGTCGATAATTGGCATTAGATCTGCTGCGCGATACGCTTTTTGACCAGCAGACTTAGGAAGGATTTGTTCCTATAAAATTACACCTAGTTTGGTATAGGTTTTGGATGTCAGGGTATCAATGTGCATCCCAAATGTTAAATGGGAGTCGTACCATACTGTATGCCCAAGTATTTATGTGACGATAGCTTCCACAGGCTTATTAATATTACACAAAAATAATTGGGTTTGAACTGAACGAGGCTTAAGATATAATAAATTGTATTTATTCCTTAGAATAAAGGTGAACACAACAGATAATACAGTAACAAACAAGAAGTACACTTACTTAAGGGTTGGGGAATGAGAAGTATGATGTAGCATTTCTTTCAGCAGTGAGGAAATCATTCAGGTGATATCAGGTAACCATATCAGCAAACGAAGACAAAGGATATATGGGTGGACAGCAGTTTATAAACCATTCTCCTTCTATTCTTAACCTTAAGCACAGGAGATTGGTTTACAATTACCTCCAGCCACTCACTAACGTGGGAAAGCATTCTGACCCATGCCCCCCTGCTAGTTGGCACATGTGCAGTAGAACTCTGGGGGTCTCATTTCTGAAGCCCCACATTTACGTCAGGAATGCCAGAAAGTCTACCATTTGGAGTTCTGGCAGGAAAACCTTTGTTGAAAGGTGTTAACTGGAACACTTAAGACCTGCCCTGGTTTGGGCTTCGGATAAACAGTGAGGGTGATAAAACTCTTTGAACAGCACTTAAATCCTAGACATAGCGGCGTCCCCAGGGCCATCTGCTACCTTATGGCCCAAAAGAATTTCCTTTTGAACTTATCCCTACCTTAGGATACACTATTAAGCATAAAACATAAACGTATTAAAATATCCGGTTCCGTTAGGTTTAGCAGGTCCAAACTTCCCAGTTCGCATTGCCAGAACTGGGACACCATATGGTCAAAAAAGCGACTTGCTACGACCTAAGAAACCGGAGTTACACAATGCACATTAAATCATTTTAATACAAAAATCTCCATTGAAAAAGAAATCTCAGCTTTTCACTAAATCCCCATTGAAAACAACGGGCAGCTCCGCCATAGACTTTCAATGGTAAATCGCCGCCATTGAAGTCAATGGGGGTTTTCTGCCATTGAAGTCTATGGGAAAAGTCCCGATTTTCAAGGGGGTCCATACTCCGTCGGGTTGGTCCAAGCGGGTCAAGGATGGTTCTACAGCGATGCCGGAGCAGTGGCTACAGATACCCCAAACCCTGATCCGCTGAACCCTCCGGAACCGGAGATATGGATTCCTAAAATTCAGCATTTCTCACTTAGTCATTTTTCTGAGCCGTTTCTGCCGCCGCCGACAAAGCCTATGGCGCGACCCGCTCTATCTGGTTCGACCCTTATCGGGGGTCCAGGATTCGGGGACCCGGTGGTGGTCGAGTGGGGGGACCCTTAGGAACTAGGGGCAAAAAGAATTTTATCCCTAGGTGCCCTAGAACAGTTTATTTCCCCGCTAATTGACGTTGAACTTGACCCAGTGATTTTAGCTCTTTTGAAGGACATTGTATCCGCTTTGCGGTTTGCGGTCTGGACGGCAGCCAACTAGGTTACCTCGAGGCATCTCCATTGAAGTCAATGAGCCCATTGACTTTCAATGGGAAACCGCCGCTCTCCCTCTCGGACGCCACCTGCTGGTCACTACAGGAAACAGGACGAAAACAGCACCAATTCCTATTGAAATGCATTGAGCCCTAATGGCGGCCAATGGGGACCTGCAAAATGGTGCCTGAAAAGGCGGGAAAACTACACAAAGAGCTATAATCATTAAAGAATTATTAACCCTTGTGCTCCAGGATGGATTCTAGTGTGTGTGTGATGCAAACACTGAGTAACCAGACATTACAATGGAACAGGGGAAAATACATTTACATGTCATAACAAGGGTTACATCACATTTCTGGACCTCAGCCCAGTTAACCCCTTGTCTCCCTGGTGCGGTCAGGGGTGGCCAAATGGGGTGCAACCCCTTTAATACCGGGCCACCCCCTCTCTCCCTCTACAATTTAAAACTAGGAATAGGAGTTAGGGTGGTATTAGCGTTGGTTCTGATCTGGAGCTCAGTCATTGGAAGCTTTAAAAATGTAGCCTTGGTCCCAAATACCATTGTTACAGTCTTCTCAGTGTTTAAAAACAGTTTATTTTGGGAGATCCAATTTTCAAGTCCCAAAAAGTCAGATTGAAGTATGTGTTCAAGGTCGGAGAGGCTAGGGCTCTGTGCAGGGTGGTGCCCATTCCTTTTTGATATGAGGATTGGACTGTGGTGTCGCGTTTTCAATTTGTTAGGGTTCTGAAGAGATGTGCTAAGCTACCAGGTTTTGGGGACTTGATAATTAAGTCCCACTCTCTCAGAATTGGGGCAGCATCTGAAGCTGTGAGGTTGGGCCTAGGAAAGGTAGCTATTAAAGAGTTAGACAGGTAATCATCTGGACATTTTAAGGGTTATGTTAGACCCTGTGCAAACTGTTAAAAGAATTAAGTGGTTGATTTTGTTATTTGGGTTTTTGTTCAGTTCAAGACCTGCTGGAAGTCTGGCTGTGCGGGGACTCATATGTTCACTGGGCAGGGAAGCAAGCTGAGTGTAGGCCAGGAGGAAGGCAATTGGGGATAAGGGCAGACTGTCATGCTGTGCTCACCACAAACAAGGCAAGACCACGGTGATGAGTTGGGAATGGATATTACACCACCCACAGCCAAGGGGGTGCGTCTGGAGTGTAGAGTAAGTCGGAATAGCTGGGTCGGGATTGGAGAGGCACGGGTCATTGTTATACTTGCCGGGGTCAGAGAAGGAGAGGTACGGAACATCGCAGGTACTATTAGCCAGGTTCCAGGATTTGGAGAGAGTAGAGTCGTCATGATCCATTTGCCGAGGTCAGGGTAGGAGAGAGCAGAATGGTCATTTGTCCGGATGCCGAGGTCAGGTTTAGGGAAGAGCGAATGGTCGTGGAAATCCGGGTCGGTACACAGGAATAAGCATCAAGGCAAGACAGGACAAGACTGTGCAGGCAGAGAAGAGGTGAGTTCAACGCAACTAGAACTATGCTCAGCCAAAGTGCTAGTGGCACAGTTGAGCATATGTAGGTGAGAGCGTCCAATAGGAGAACTGCAGTGTGTAGGTGTGTGCAAATTCAAGGTAAAGGAAGCGGTGCAACTCCCACGCAGGTAAAAATCACAGACCAGGGTAAGGACACTTAAGTGAAGCTTTAATGACACCCCACAGCCCCCAAAACCCACTCCGGTGCGTTTTGCATGTACACCGTGCTTTGTCAAAGAGAACAAAGCGCGGTGTACGTGCGAAACGCGTCAGAGTGGGTTTTGGGGGCTGTGGGTGTCATTAAAGCTTCACTTGAGTGTCCTTACCCTGGTCTGTGATTTTTACCTGCGTGGGAGTTGCACCGCTTCCTTTACCTTGAATTCCTTCCGACTCAATCAGCAGGAGCACACCGTATCAGCTACAAGTCCTGCTACCACAACAGTGAGTACTATTTATTTCATGATCCCTGTCCCATATAAGATGTACCTCACATTGGAGGCTATTGGGGGGACCGTTGTACCACTGCATTTAATCAGTGTATTATCCACATGGACGGCTGTTCAGCAAGCAGTTTCAATACACTATGACTTTGGTTACTAATGAGAAGCGCCACTAGGGGGTGTGAGACTCCCATTTCTCTGCAGAGGTGTGTGCAAAGCAAGGCTGCAATAGGAGGCAGGGTAGCAAGGCTCAGGTGAACTCCCTGGGATGTAGCCTGTGTGTATTGCACGCGCGTCCATGCGCGTGCCTGTGCGCACCTGAGTTGCACGTGCCCCCCTTCCTCATGAAGGACTGGCTCTAAGGAGCTGGAGCAGATGCTCATGCGCCTGAATCGCGATGACCACCAGAGTGATCGGCAGGATCCGCAGAGGCAGGAGCAGGCATCGGGAGAGTGCCAACCACTGTGGGGAGCGCATCGAGGGTGGCGTGGCTCCCCGAACCTTACACAAACTTGGCCAGGATGTTGTGGGTTGGTAATAGGGGCATGTATTGGGGCCAAAATGCTTCCCGAGTTATTACATAGGGAGACGGGTAGGGCCCTTCCTGTTATAATGTTGCTGCATGTAGGGGGGGACAATTTGGCATTGGTCCAAACATTAAGCGTGATGAAGAACATGCAGTGGGACATAGCGCAATTAGTGTTGGGATTTGGTTTGGTTGGAGATGTTTCCTAGGTTGCATTGGCATGGGGCTAGAAATGATGCAGTGGTAGACAGATTGAGGAAGAAAGTGAAAAAGGTGATGGCAGCATTTGTGCTGGAGTTAGGGAGAATTGCAGTAAGGATCTGGATGTGGATCTTGAAGGAGGGTAGAAGTGCCTGTTTAGGGAAGAGGAAGTTCACCTATCTAATATAGGGAATGATATCCTGATTTTAGTGCAGCAAGGCGCCCTGGAAAAGGCAGTGAGAGTGGTGGTGACTCGCAATGCCAGTTGAAGGCTCGTTGAATGATTTTGCTGCTGCTGGGAGTAATGTTTACTCTGGGAGGGGGACTCATTCAGTATACAGTCTCAGACTTCGTGAATGTTTAGTTGGGGAAGAAGGTACAGTACCATTCTAGACTTAATCGGCTGAAATGGTAGGGACCTTCCATATGGAATTTGGGGAAAGCGGTTCCGTTCTTGGCTTGCGCTGCCGGAATGATGGTGACCATCCTTATGGGAGCTCTGTGACATTTGGCCAAAGGTGTTGAATGGCTTAGATGAGCATGAGCTGAGAGTATCCCTCGCGCTCTGGCAGATGAGACGGATGTGGGTGAACAAATCTTGCTTGGTCCCTAGCTGGTAATAAATATTATATTTATCATGTTATAAATAAAGCTGTGGCCGTTATTTTCTCCCAAGAAGTTGTATGGTGCGTTTATTGGAAATGGGAGAGGGGTCCGGCTTGAGGCATGGGAAAGTAATCGTAACCTAACGTAAACAGTGCAAAACTTGGAGCAAAGACATTGCTTCAATTTTGCTCCAATTGTTCCTTGATACAATATATCACCCCCATAGTTTGGTGTCTGAAGCACTGCAAAATAAAATGATTTAACTACATGTAAATTTAAAATGTATCAAACACTGAAATTAAACAGGTGCAGTGTTCATAGGGCACTATTGCATATACAGTACTTCAAAGATGCTTGAGATGTTTGTTTCACCCCAAACAGTGATAAACCATCCTATTTTCCTAATTCAAGGGTAAATAAATACCAGAATCCGCAGCAAAAAAATTAAATGTATGGATTTTGGCCAAATATAAAATCACTACTGAAATGAGCTTGATTCACAAAAGTAACTATTCATCCTATTCTAACTTAGCGTTAAAATTTCAAATAGTGTTTTTCGGGTAAATTATTGTTTTTTTCTTTCGGAAATCTATATGGTGAACGTAAGTGGAAACCCTGGACTAACTGGGGAAAAAAATCCAACCTCATAAAATTAACCCCTTAAAGGCCATAGTGGTCATGATGGCATGTATAATGCATGCCTTGCTGCTACTATGGTAACAAGGAAAGCGTAGGTAGCCTCATTGGCACCAAATCTTTAATGATAAAACAAAACCACTTACTCTATACATGGGTAGGTGGTTAGACCCCCAGACGGAGGGAAGTGAGGGTGGCCCCCTTTTTTTCGATAGTGGTTAATAAGACAATGCCATGCAATTCTTTAAGTCTCTTTGGTATTGTATGGGGGTAGGTAGTATAGTGTTGTGAATATATTCACCTTTTTGTAGCAATGGGTTTCCCTGACTAGCTAGCCACTTGGGCTAGTAAGGTTTATTACTATGTACAGGTTTATACATATGTACTGTACGTTTTGAGTTTGCCACTTTATTATAAGGTGTTTATGTTATGTTAACCTATTCAGTGTCTGAAGGCCTTCATTTGCAATGCACTGGGAGCCTCAGGCATCAAATGGGTTAAATCATTTTCTGCCATAGGGTTATGTAAGAAATCCTATTACATAACTCATACTACAACAGTGTTATCTCCCATGTTGCTAGCATTGATGATGAACATTTCTGCGAGTTATCACTTTTTTTTTTTAATTTCTCGAGGTATTTACACCATAGCCAACACATTTCTTATCACCTCATTTATACATAAAAACTTCTCAGTGAACACAGTGACACTTTTTATTCATGGGGATATTTAACAAAGGCTCTAGTACTTAGATATAGTCCTTTTTCCTATAGCTTATATGCAAGTAATACACAAAATATCTACGTTGGTAATAAGATACACAATTTAAAAGCATACTTTTATGTTAAGGATTTACTATTCAATATTATCAAATATTATTACAGAAACTATATTGTTACAATGAAATGAATGTACAGTTTGAAAGTATACTTTGTTCAAAATACTCTTCGAAAATGTACTCTATGCTACCCAAAACCACTGATATGGTTTCCGTTGTTCCATAAAACTGACCTCAAAACTTTTTTGAATGTATTGCTTGTTTTGATAATGTATTTTTATGCTACAAACAACCCTAACATACCGTAAGAGCATAAGCACATCAACATACTGTATTTGAGCCTTCATTTCAAAAGCAGATTTAGGGGAAAAAATTTTGAGGACTATCTGGTATCTTCAAAAAAAAAACCCAGTGTTAACAGCTCATATGGAAGAAAGGTAATTTGTACAGTCTTTACTACTGGCAGCAGATCTGGCCTTCTAGCCAACTGAATGATTTTACAAGTATCCCTTTTATGACATCAATCCTGCTCTGACAGAATACAATGCCAAGTGGCCAATCAAGCGCCAGTGCTTCCAGGCTACAGGATTCATCTTCCATACAGTAATCTCTGGGGACTATTAAGTACGACCTGGAAAAAGATTTAGATGAGAACTCATTTGACCCGGATGGTTATGACATTTTAAAAGACACGAAGATGATAACAATAAAATGCTTATACAACATGTTAAACATACAATTCTTAAACAAGAGCCCATGTTCACTTTATCAAGTGAGTAAGGAATTGATGCCCTAACTACAGTAGAGGCAACTCTTATTCGAACAAAAACCAGTGGCAATTCCCCAAAAAACCCAGGAAACATCCAGGTACATTCTGAATACATGCCTTAAACTTTCCTTAAACTAGCCCCAGCATTTCTGCATTGATTAATGGCCTATCAGATTAACAGCGGGGGTCCCTGGCAGTCCCATTCAAACTGAATTGGACTGCCAGGGATCCCTGCTGTGTTAATCCTATGGGTCGTTAGTCAATGCAGAAATGCCTTAAACGTGCCTCAAACTAGCCCAGAACATACCCAGCACATACCCAGCACATACCCAGAATGTAACCCGGCTAGTTTACGGCAAATGTTAGAATAAACGTTGCCTCTACTGTATTTCATTCTGGCCATGTGTCATTTAGAAAGGCAGATGATTTTCTTGATATGGTAAATACAATATTAATGCTGCACACCATACAATAAATAGCAGATATTTGCTGTTACCAGTGCTCCCGGTCCAGGGGAGTCCCTGTCAGTGAAAAAACTCCAGAATCAGCAAAAAAAAGGAGGTTCAGGGCACTGCGGATTTCCAAGAAAATCTATTAGATAAGCACAACGTTTCAACCAACAAGCGTGGTCTTTCTCAAGTGAAGATTCTTGATATGGTAACATGTTTTCAGTGCTTCATGCCTCAAATAAACAGCTTCAGTATTGTTGTTATTGTTCTAAGAGAAATGGTTCAGATACAGATACAGCCAATGTTATTGCAACCCTGTTGGTGCATTGGGACATGCATAATGAGTCAGTGGGAGAAGTGGTCTTTGTTTGGAGTCAGCCTAGTGAAAAAAAGCACCATTTCACTCGAGAAAGTACATGTGCTTAAAATCTGGGATAAGACTTTGAATGTTGTGAATCTTCTTACAAATAATATTTGAATTTTTACATGGTGAGGCAAAATTTGAAATTAAATTAATGGAACGTTTTAATTTGTCCACTAAACCCATTGAAGACATGAATGTTATATTTATTTGTCCTACATACACTCCAAATATCTTGGTAACCCCTTCATCCATGTAGTGCCCTGTCAGTTTATTTACCCTCTGCAATAAATTCTCCACATCTACTGTCTTAGATTATTATCATTTTTTTTTACATCAGTGTTAAACTCATGGAATCTTTGTAAATAAGTGTTGTCGAGAAAGAGTAGTGATCTCGAATGCTTATCTTAAAATATCAATTGTTAATCCAAATAAAAAAGGTATCACCTAACATTAATGTACTCATTTACTCTGCACTATCGCAACTGGGCTAACATGGCTACAGTTATGTATATCTACTTAATTCCTGTTTATTTGTAGAGTACAACAGAATTTATAAGATGCAAATTCAACAATGTTTATCTTAACCAGTTTACAGTAGACCAAAACTCTCAGTTTAGGTCAACTCTTACAACAGCATAAAACATAAGCTGAACTGCTACAGATTTGATCCTGCAATATGAACTCCAGGTGAAGATGAGTTGATCTCCTCTGACTTTGTTGTGTTTTAATCAAGGGTTGTAACTTTTTTTTTTTTTTTGCATTATTGGCAATTTTGAGGGAGATTTTTTTATTGGTTGGGTTTTGACCTTTTGAATGATCAAATTGGATTAGTTCCAGGGTTTCCTTTAACCATGAAGACCTTGAAGTACCTGAATAAGTATATACAGTAATAGGGTTTACAGTAGGTGGCCTATTTCTTTTTTCATTAACCTCGAGATGGCCTAGGTATCCTAATTGGCACTCGAGGGTTAATGACCACCATAATAGTACATTGTCATGTACAGTATACGGTATATGAATTTTATGCTATGTGTTTTCTTTATGCTTGCTAGATGGTTTACAGCCCGTTTAGTCAGTAGAGATAGGCACATCTGTTGAGATTTGATTCTCCCAGTTTTGATGTAACTTCCAAAAGTCAGCATAACCTAAAAATATTTTGCTAGAATTTTGGACACTAATTGTTCAGAATTTGCTATTTCACTTTTTAACAGTGGCTAAATAGCAGCCCTGTGACTTAAAAAAATATTGATAGCAAAATTTGATTTAACCTACTGCACAATGCATATTTAATTTTTAGCATTAAACACAGCTGTTGCAAACTTTTGGATCAAACCAAACTTTTTTTTTTCCAGAAGTAAAAAGGGTGGAAGCTTGGGCATGCAAAACGTTTGCACATTTCTATTAGCCAGCTTTGGGTTGTTAGGTGGGGTTGGATAAGTTGAGATAGAAGGATTATTAACCCTTTGGTTCCCATGAAGAGTTAATAGTATTAATAAAAATGATACTAGTGAGTTAATAATAATGGGATTGTATATGTGTGTGTAATTTTCTATATGTGAAATGTCTTACAAATTGGCCAGTTCGCTACTTTGGAATAGCTGAAAACATTTTGGAAGCAGGGCTGTGATTGTCTTTATCGCAGCTCTTCAGAGTTTATTGAAAATGGCATATGAATAAGTATATTGAAAAGGGCCTTTAGTGTTAGCTACTTCACTATGAGTTGGCAATTATGTGTGCGCAGATGGTGATACTTGGTTTAATTTTTGGAAATTATAGTCATTTTTTAAAGCCACACACACAGTAGCTCTGAAAAATTGTCTTACTGCCTGAGTTTCCATTGAAGAGACCATATCCAGTTTTCCAATACAATGTTGTATTTTATAGTATATTGGAAACGTATTCAATTATGGTGAATTAGTCACAGGCCAAACTAAAAAAAAGTAATGACAACAAGCTGAATGATTTACAAATATGTTCAATAATTTGGCTGATATAGTGAACATCTGGGAACATTGGGATTTGAACTTTTCATGGTCCATTGGAAATCTAGACATTAGCTGTTTTTTGGGGAATAACAAATGTCTTATTCTTTTAGGAATATAATGAGAACCAACATTCCTTAAAACTATGTATGGTCTTACATGTTGTGCACATGTTAGTGGAAAAATGTCTATTTTCTCTGTGAAGACAAGAGTTTTTGGATGGTTTGTTCTCAAATCACAGTGGTCTAAATATGAAGTTACAAGAGCAGACAATAAACTTTTATTTGCAACCCTAAAGTTTCTTTTAAAAATAAATAAAATAAATAAAGAACTTAATGAATACCGTTGCTTTTCTTGGTAACTTATGGCTCAATAGCATGAATATGCCATAAACCTTTTAAATATGATTATGCTCTCATGCAGCAATCCACACTACAATTACTACTTTAATGACACTCTAACCACTGTTAACACCTATTATTAAATGTATTTAGTACTATACAGTATGTGTATTTTACTGCATATAATTGGACAAAGAAAACTATCAACTCTTCTCTATTAAAAATGGAAGTTTGTCGCAAATTCTCAAAGTTGTGCTACATTGGTTTAGACATTTAGATTCCATAGCAAACCACAATCTCTGCAGCCTACTTTGTTAATCAAGATGCAGATGCTTTGTGGGCTTTCATCCCTTCACAAGTCCAACATCATTCCATGAAAAGGTATAACAGCCCACAAAAGTATCTTACTCTCTTCTCGGACAAACATGGCCAATATGGCAAATTCTGGCTGTAGTGTCCACCTATAGATATTTGAAAGCAAATTACCCTCTTGTGAAATAGCATTAAAGGAGACGTAAAGCTGACTGTTCTGTCTACCTTCTCTCTAAATTCCCCAGAGGCTCAAAGGAAGAGGAAAAATCGTGTCTTCTTTATTTAGGACTGCACAAGTATTAGTTGCTCCTTTCAACCTTCACACCTGATTATGATCTTTTATCATAAAATAACGCATAAAAAACAGGTTACATAATGTATACACTCTCCTTAACCCTGATTTCAAATGGCCCTACTATAAAATAACATGCCAGCATTGACTCAATGTGTTAAAGCAGCAATGCATTTTTCTTATTTATATATGGAAAGAATGTGACAATGTATACTTCTACATTCTTATCCAAGCAGGCAATCGATTGGTGCTCCTGTAATAAATCTATAGAAATCCTGCTTCCCAGTGTAATCCTTCAATCAGTGTAACATAGCAACTACTGTGCAATGCATCTGGATACAAACAAGGTAACATTGACTAGTGTTACAGTTTACAGCTCAAACTGCTGTGAATATTGGCAACAAATTATAACAAACAGGAATGTGTTAGAGCTTGCCTGTTAAATCCTTCTATAGAAATCAAAGCATGCTCAGTATATTAAAACTCATTAAAAATGGCACTAACAGTTGAACTTAAAAAAAAACATCAATATTATCTATTACTACAGAACTGATTTATTTAAAAAAAAAACCAAGAGTTCACATATTTTGCTGCTTTAATCTGGGTATAACGTCTGCTACAGTAGAGGCAACTCTTATTCGAACAAAAACCAGTGGCAATTCCCCAAAAAACCCAGGAAACACCCAGGTACTGTACATTCTGAATACATGCCTTAAACTTTCCTTAAACTAGCCCCAGCATTTCTGCATTGATTAATGGCCTATCAGATTAACAGCGGGGGTCCCTGGCAGTCCCATTCAAACTGAATTGGACTGCCAGGGATCCCTGCTGTGTTAATCCTATGGGTCGTTAGTCAATGCAGAAATGCCTTAAACGTGCCTCAAACTAGCCCAGAACATACCCAGCACATACCCAGCACATACCCGGCACATACCCAGCACATACCCAGCACATACCCAGCACATACCCAGCACATACCCAGAATGTAACCCGGCACTAGCCCAGAACATACCCAGCACATACCCAGCACATACCCAGAATGTAACCCGGCTAGTTTACGGCAAATGTTAGAATAAACGTTGCCTCTACTGTACATCTGCTAAAAGTGCTGGTGCATGGCTCACAAAGAATGTGTGGGAGATAAAGTTAGATCTATATAAAACAGAACTATGACTTCTCTAATTTGATAAATTAAATTAACTAATTTGTGACGCATAAGTTTGGTATTATCAGCTAACCAGAATACCAGATACTCAACATTTTATCAACTATCAGGCGGACTACAGATCACATTTGGCTATTGGGAAAATCTTAAGCGTAACTATGGACAGATATTAACATAAACATTGTTGTGTGGGTCCTGTAGGAAAACAGTTTTATTTATTAGCCTCAACTTACTCACAATCTGATCCCTATAAAATTTGCAAAAAAATATATATATATTTTTTAGAATTTTATGTGCATTTCTTGTAAAAACTACATTTTACACTCAGCATATCATTTTCTGTTTTATGAAGTATTTTATTAAGTGTTATAAAATGAATACATACTGTAGGTATGGTAGCTATGCAGCACTATGTAGACGAATGGTTTACTGATATGTTCTTGCCCAGGGCTGGACTGATTCAAAGTAGAAAAACAATTTGGCAAGCATACTTTCTTGAGTACACGAGCTACAATTTGTACGAATACAAAACTGCACCACAGAACAGCATTTCTACATTTCTTTAATTGTGCACATACTGTACTAAAATGTGGCAACCTGAAAGGACTCAAATCAGTGACATTGCAGCACATGATGAGAAGGCCTAGAGATCGGGGACAAGAGCAGGTGTGATATGCAAACAGTTTTCCTCCAAAACTATATGCCACTCTCCCAAGATCACACTATCTGTATACTGTATGTGTTAGTACTGTCGCGGCCGAGTTTATTCTTACCTTTACCCGATCTCGGCCGCGACAGTAACCGGGCGCGCGCCGGGTTGTCCCGTGCACGCGCCGAAGACTCGGAGGAGCGGTCCTCCGATCGGGGCTTCCCTCTCTCCTCTCCGGGTCCCCCGGAACCCCCCACCGCCGTCCCCCACATCGCGGGACACCAGGGCTCCCTCGGGGAGCCCTGGGCACGCGTGCATGGGGCGCAGGCACCCGATGAAGCGTGACCGCGCATCAGTGACGCGCGGCACGCCGAGGGGATTTGGCTAGCAAGCCGGGACATCTGGGGTATATATTTGGGGTATTAGAACAATATTTTTTCTGAGACTCAGTATTTGTTACATAGCTCTGGATTATACTCCAAAGACCTGGCAGTGGACCATCTACTGTAAGTATTTTTATTACTAATACAGTTCTTACATTTTAATAAAGTGGGGCAAAAAGTGTGTGTAATCGGGCGCTCCTTACTTAATTAAACAAAGTGCTAGTGCATCAATCTTATATAAATATAATATATAGTGTACAAATTATTTAGTGACCAATAATAAAAGTGAACCCAGTGAACAATTAATTAATAATCATATAAATCAATTACCACCACCAAATGTGAAATAAAAATTAATTGGAAAGTAGCTCAAACAAAACCCTTCAATAGACTGTTCTGGGGTCTATATCTTGATTGCAATCTTCCACAGCAAGGGGATCTTCAGAAGATTCCTGACGAAGTCTATTGACGAAACGCGTTGAATCTGAGCCCATTTCCTGTTGAGAAATCCTGGCAACCGGAGATCAAGCGTGACGTCACATCCGCCCTTACCACAGTGCACACCGGAAGTGTCGGACGTGAACAAGCATACACGCGCCGGGGACTGTCTGCCCAGAGGATCAGGATTTCGTTCCATGTCTTATGTATTTTAAAATGTGAGTGCATTTGTATTCTGGCTATTCTGCTTTGAGAATATATATTTGTAGACATACTACACTATGTTAGTCATCATTCTTTTCATGTGACACGGAAAGAAAATTACCTCACGGATACACTAACGTGTTGGGAATCACCACTGAAAGTTGCTCGTTTCAGAGAGAGAAAGAGTCTATGTACTGCTTAAGTTCGGGGGAAAAAGTGTGAGTGCTATTATCTTGCAGCCCTACATATATATATATATATATATATATATATATATATATATATATATATATACGGTCTACACTATGTTATGTCTCTTCATCTTTTCATGACCACGCTGTGAACATCCTGCGCTCCCCTTGCTGTGGAAGATTTTAATAAAGTACCTGTCTTGTTTCTGAAATCGCAGCATATTTAAATTGAATCTTCATTTTATAAAAACATTTGTGTAACAGTATATAGGGTTTAGAAAAGCCACTGAATCGCTGTTATCTTGGGGGCACTATACATTATCATCTGTGATATCATATAGTAGAAAAGTTTATTTAAAAAGCACTTGTTGATTCGTATGCATAATAGTATAACATAGGAAAATAGAAAATGTCCACAACACTCCTGAATTAGTCAAATATAAAGGTACATTTATTTAACATATTATGAGATACAAAACAATAACATTTGAGCGACGTTTTGAGCACAAAAAAACAGCCCTTTCTTAAACTCCTGAGATTGAAACGTCACTCAGATTTCATATTTCATGATGTGTTAATTAGATTTACTTTTATATTTTTCTAATTCTGGAGTGCCGTGGATATTTTCTATTTTCATATTGTTTTGATCCGGAGAGGGGAACACGGATCATCCAGTGAGCACCTATGTTACAGCTCTGTACTAAATAGCTAAATTGCTATTCTCATTCCATTTATCTCCAGGAGTGCTTTCACCAAATTTAGTATTACTAAAGGAGTTTTACATAGATATTCCTATTTCCCCAGTTTGTTAAAAGTTCAGAAGTTTTTAACTACATCTCTTCCACAGGCAATTTACTTTATGTCATTATCCAATTTGATGACTGGAAAATGTTATTCTTTATTCTGCCGTACTTTCTCACAACTTGTTTTCAACAATCGTCTGGAATCTTTGCATTAACAACTCATTAATAGGATGGTTAAACTAAGATGAGGGTATTGCTGGCCGCACTATTTTTACTCTTCCCTCAACTTTGCACATTTTGAACAAAACATACTGATTTTATACTAATTATACTATACTAATTAATAACGGGACATTTCAGTGGTTAACAATATACACTATGCATGTGAAACTTGAAGTAAAGAAAGATAATTTACACATTCAATTAATCCAGACCTTTCTTATACTTTTGAGAAAAGCCAGTTTCAAGGGACAAAAATATATGTGCAAGAAAAACCACAGCATTGTACAGGTAGCTCTGACCATCTTCTGGTGATTTTGTAGCTCTCTCATAGCTCCTGGAATAAGTTGTCCTGGGTGGCAATTTTGTCTGCACCGAACAAGTATTCTTGCCTGTGGATAAAAGTGCAAACACTAAAAGTAAAAGTGGTGATTAGGTGGTCCAGCACCTCATTTTGATTTGATTATTTAATTTTTTCTCTCAAATGTTTAGCTATGGAGAAGCGGTGTGCTAAAAAGTGGCTGACATTTGCGAACAAATACATATTGCCATTTTTTACCACTACAAAACTAGCAAAAATGGCAACCAATGGAAATAAATGTCATATCATATTATTAAGCAATAATTCCTTATTCAAAATCCGGTGATGAAGGGACCTCGGTAGTCATACTTTGAGCTCCATTTACTAAAGACTCCCAGGTACAAAACTTGACAAAAACAATTGTGCCTGATTTACCAAAGCCAAAAATCCCACTGTATGTCATGGGAGTTTATAATATGATACATTTTTCATGCAACAGATAAATAGATTTATAAAAGAAAACAATTCCAGTGGGATGATTTTAAATAATTTAAATTTAAATTATTTAATCATTTAAAATAATTTATGATGAATGATTTTAAATAAACCTCATGCACCCTTTTTTTCTTCTTCTGTTTTGCAGCTAACAGATATTCATTAGTGAGCTCTCTAAGCACATATTTTCTAAGCAAGGCTTTTTTTTTTTTTAAATAGGGGGAACTAATTTTGGCAAGGTGCACATCTCACTCATGTGTCTTAATTTTGAAAGGTGAATGCCTGTATGTGTCACGTGGATGTATATGTAGAATCCAGGCTCAGTTGTAATCTTATCTTGTAAATGCCTCTAGTCTTAATGTACACAAAGAAAAAAACATTCTGCAGTCATAGCCACTACGCATTAACCTCCATTGTTCTTTTCTAGGACTCTTTGGGGATCATACAGTATTCCTTGGGTCTTTTCACAGACCTTATATTTATTAGCAGGAAGTAATCAAGCCAAATAGTCTTCAGATTAAATGAATTTAAAATTAGTTAATCCCTGTCTCACTTCTAATATCCCATTAAGAGCAACAATTAGTTTGACAATTAATTGGTTTGAGCATGATGTCTAAATAAGTTATATTATAGTATTATACATTATACTTAACAATGCTCTATTTGTACACGACCTCTTCTGTTCTCACTATCTTCACCTATTTGCTCTAACAGAAACCTGGCTCTCACAACATGACTCTGCTGTGGAGGCTGCTTTCTCCTATGGTGGTCTCTCTTTCTCCTACACTCAGTGCTCCAATGGCCTGCTCTTCTCGTCCTGCTGCCAATATCCGCTGCACCCCCTGCCTCCATCTGTCTCTTTTTCTTCATTTGAAAATCACACTATCCATCTTTTCTATCCTCTTTCTCTGCACATGGCAGTCATCTACAGATGCAAGAAAATAACCAGGGTTGGCACTCAAGAGGAGATAGTGCCACAAAGAAATAATCCAAATTAAAACAGTGAAATAGTGACACCTCTGGTAACCAGGGCTCACTTCAAGAAATTAACCCAAAAAAGTGCAATAAACATATATAATAAAACTAAAATTAATAAGCAAAGGATACCCACTCAACCTAGACAATATGGGAAAATCTTCATTTCCCCTGGGACGTAGTGGGTAGAGGTACATGTGCATGGTGTCCCGCTCCCTTGTCACCTCTACCCACAGCCATCTACAGACCGCCTACCTCAAACAGCCTCTACCTCTACCTTTCCCTCCTACTTGATATCCTGGATTTCCTGTTTTTTCTCCTCCAACTCTTGCATGGTTTTACTGGGGGCGGGGGCAGGGGGGTATCTTGCCTTCTCTCTATAATCTCCTCTCTTTATTTCCACCAATGAACCAATTCCAGCAACCATAAGGATGGTCACTATTTATACCTGGTCTTTACTAAAAACTGTTCAATATCTGAATTCTCGATCTCCTCCCTGCCACCCTCTCACAATCACGTCTTATTATTCATCATCACTCATTCCCCTCACCCCCTTCTACCTGTTCCACTCCCTACTCTCGAGACCTTCGCTCCATTGTCCTCTCTGCTCTAACATTTACCATAAATGTTAACCTCTCTTCGCTCTTCCTCTGATAATGCCAATCTTGCCAACTCTTACAAATCTACCCTCTCCTCTTCTATATGGAACACCTGTCCGCTAACCTTGAGCCTCGGCTCAACCAACGAACACACTCACTTCACACTTGCACTCGCTCTTCTGAATGCCCATGGAGGAAATCTCACACTAGCTGATTGTTTGCATTATAAATTTCTCGTCTCCTGTTTTGCTCTGTCTTAGGCCAAACAACACTACTTTTCCTCACTCATCAACACTTACAAATCCAACCCACACCGTACTTTCTCTGTATTTGAATCCCTCCTCAGACCTTCTCCTCCTACTTCCCATTTGTCACGGGTGCTTGCCATGAACAGGATGGGACCATGGGGCTGAGGTGGGGATTAGGAAACACCGACCCTAAGCCGAGAGACCACGTTTGGTGTGCAGGTCCATCATCATGTAGCCGGTTCTGGCTTGGAGAGGTATGGTTAGTGGTTTACACTTGCCGGGGTCAAGGGTTTGAGAATAGTTGATATGTGTAGCCATAGTCGAGGGTAGGAAAATGTGGAAAGTCAGATACTTAGCTGAGGTTGAGGCTATTAGGCGATGACAAGGTTAGGCCAGAATGCACAAGGCAAAACAGGACATGGTAAGCAGAGTGCTTGTGGATAACACACTCTATCACAGGGTAGGCACTACTATGCTCAGTCGATTAGGAGAAGGAATTGGTGAGCATATAAAGGACAGATAGCCAATCAGATGAGAGGCCTAACGCTGAGGGTGATTATTGAAACGAGAGGTAACTCTCAATGTATTACTTCCTGGTAAAACATTTTTTATAAATACATAAAATAAATAAATATTGTCTCTTGATTGAAGAGTGAATCCGAGATAAGATGCATGGCTGTAGAAAATGATAGGAATCAGACCTCTAGGTCATCATGGGGGAGAGTTTTAGGTGTATTAGGTGAATCAGCTGTTCTGCTGTCAGTGTCAACTCGTGTTTGAATCCTGCGCCTGACAACTAATGGAGCCCCTGAAGAAGCATGAGCATACATTGGAGCATAGTGACGTCATGCCAGTGACGCTCACGAGCGAGACGGCAATCAGAAGTCTGCAGCCACTGGGAGACACGGTTGTATTGAGGCTTATTCTTCTTGGCCTATTTGTTGAATTGTGATGAAAACTACCTTAGTACTGTGTATATATATTACATGGTTGATGTGCCTACTAGCATGTTTCATTGTCTTATGTATCCATCTGCATGTACATACTATTAATCATGCATAACTCTATTTGAATGTACCCTTATGGACATATTATTCCTATATCCTAGTTAATCTATCTGGAACGAGTATAGACAGTTCAAGGATATCATTGTTTTCAACCACCTCATATACTTTGCCCACGGCCGTTGATATCCCTCTGGTTGCACACAGCATTGTGTAGCTATCAGACTGTGTCCTAGGGGTATTTATATGTAGGCCCTCTGGCTTTTTCCATGTAGTTTTCTGATCAGTGTTCTCACCTCTGGGGATTTTAATTTTTCCTTATTTTCACTGTATATTATGACCACATTTTTCGGCGTTCTTGTTTAATATTAAAATGTTATTTTTTTTTTTTATATGATTAGAACATAGAGTTCTGCTCACCCTCCTGTCTGCATATGGATTAGGTAGTATGCTCAGCTGGTTCTTTTGGGATATTAGTATCTCATTATCCTATATTTGTTTCCCTTACAATTTTTACTCTGAGTGCAACTAACAAGGACTTCTGTGACAATCTGGTCACTCTCTCAGTGTGTACAGTAGAGGCAGCGATTAATCTAACAAAAACCAGTGGAAATTCCCCAAAAGACCCAGGTACACCCAGGTACATTCTGAATACATTTCCTTAAACTAGCCCCAGCATTTTTGCATTGATTAATGGCCTATCAGATTAACAGCGGGGGTCCCTGGCAGTCCCATTCAAACTGAATTGGACTGCCAGGGATCCCTGCTGTGTTAATCCTATGGGTCGTTAGTCAATGCAGAAATGCCTTAAACATGCCTCAAACTAGCCCAGAACATACCCAGCACATACCCTAAATGTAACCCGGCTAGTTTAAGGCAAATGTTAGAATAAGCGTTGTCTCTACTGTATATTAGTCCTTTTTCTTGTGCACTGAACCATTTTATCTATATAGTATTTTGGTATGAGCGGTGTCTATGCATGTAATAGTAACAAATGGACGGCGCCTGCGCACAATCCTGTCAGTGCAAGACGCATCATTGGGGGCATCACGGGACACGTCATGGAGGTGGGCTCCATGCTCGCTCCTCACATCATCTTTCCTTAACTTCTCCTCAAGCCTTTGCGGACTACTTTAAAGGCAAGGTGGGGGGCATACATAAGAAGACTTCTCTCTGCTTTTACCTAAATCTCCTTCTTCAACGCTTGACTCCTTTTCTCCGATTACAGAGTTGGAAGATTCTAAGCTAATTTTCTTCTTCCTCTACCACATGCCCATCTGATCCTATCCCCTCAGAATTCGTACTCCTGTCTTAGTCTCCACTCTCACCCACATGTTCAATTCCTCCCTATCCTCTGACACTTTCCCCTCTCCCTTTAAGCATGCGGTGGTCACAACTATTCTCAAAAACAACTTAGACTCTTCATGCCTTACTAATTACAGCCCTGTATCCTTCCTGTTATTTGCCTCTAAATTGCTAGAATGTCTCGTGTTCTCTCGTATGATCAACTTTCTTAATTTCTATGCCCTCCTAGAACCATTACAATCTAGATTCCATACTGCTCACTCAACAGAAACTGTGCTCACTAAAGTAGCCTTTACTCACTCACATAAAGCCTTCATTCAAATGAAGCAAAATTCCAAGGTCACGTTTATCTCCTAATACTATATGTCCTGTCTGCTGCTTTTGCTTGTGGGGGATCACTCTCTTCTCCTACATATTCAAAACTCCCCTGGTATTCACAACAAAATTCTATCCTCTCCCATTGCACATTCTCTGTCTGTATTGCTAACATGTCTTCGCCTTCTGTTGATCTATCTTTTTGACCTCATCAACTCTTTTTTGTCAGTTATCATTTCTATGCAGATTATATATTTGCATATCTATCCACCCCTACCAACACTCCTGCAATTCAGTCCCATGTGTCAGATTACCTACTGGCTATATCCGCGTGGGTGGTGCTCCGTCACCTGAAACTTAATATGCCTAAAACTGGGTTGCTCATATTTCCCGCTAAACCTGGCCTAATATCCAGTTTCTCCATCACAGTAAATGATAGTGCCATTTATCCTGTCAGTGGGCTGCTCTTAAATAAAGGTTAAGCCCATCATTACCCCTACCTGTCAATAATATGATGTATTTATTTATGTATGTACAGTTTATTTTACCAATCCTGTATCTGTGTACTATGCCCACATTGGGCTGATATTATATTCTATAGCCTGTTTTGAGCACTTTGAGAACCAGGGGTTAACTGTATAAGGAATGTTTTAAATGTGTGTGTTTGTGTGTGTTGAGGCTGGGTACTTGAATATCAATTTTCCAATGGAAATCATGGTTGAGATAAGGTGACTGGCATGAGACATTGCTGAGCGAGGCAGGGCTATGGACTCAGGTGTGGAGGAAGTGGATCCCCATGGGGGGGATTATTGTTCAGCCCAGACACTGAGTCACTTATCCCTTCTTAGGTAGTTAATTAATCTCTTTTTATCAGGTAATAAGGTTAATATGTTTTTTTTTTAAACGGCTTTAAAATATTTTCTGTATAGCAATCCTATATTCCCCATTTTTTTTCTACAGTAATTTGTATATGTATAGTATGTGGCAAAGTATAATTCTACATTCTTACCTAAGATGCCAATTGTTTGGTGCTCCTGTTATAAATCTTAAAAAATCCTGATTGTGTGACTAACATAATGGCAGCTTCATTGAACAAATTGACATATACTGTTATAAACAAATGGGGCATGGATGCCTGGAGGTTTTGTGTGACAGTTGCGTCAACACTTTATTGGCCGCGATCAAACTGCATCTTGGCTACATTTAGCTTAAATAATTACGTCCTGTTATTTATTTATGTATTTATAAAATCTTTTACCAGGAAGTAATACTTTGAGAGATACCTCTCGTTTTCAAGTATGTCCTGGGAGTTATAATGACAAATACTTAGTTACAATGAGTGAAAAGGTTTATACAGTACATTATATAGAAGACATTGTATGAACAGTTAAAGATAATATATATTACAGGCGTATATAACAGTTACAGACCAGATTCAAATGTGAGACATCTTTAGTTTTGAAAGAACTTAGGGCTCTATGCAGTAAGCGCCAATAAGGCTTTTTTCGGCATTTTTTGCCCTCCCGATTCAGTAAGTGCCGATAAGTGGGAATTATCGGCAACTTTTCCTCCCGATAAAAAATTATCGGGAGCCGGCTGCCGATAAGCCACTTATCGGCACTTTTTGAACCCGGCTGAATTCAGGTAGCCCCGATCAGCTTTTCGCTGCTGATCGGCACCCCAGATTGGAGAGTTTTCGGGAATCCAGCTCGCCAACTAAAGTTGACAAGTTGATGGAGGAGAAGCATCGGCAAGGACGACACTTAGAAAAAATCAGCCCTTTTTCCTGCCTGTGATTGATGCCGGGGGGCTCTGGAGCTGATACCCGCACCGGATCCCCCCGGCATGCATCCGAGGCAGGAAAAAGGCATGTACAGCCCACTTCATTACCTAAGCGGCTAACCGCTAAGGCAATGAAGGGGTTAACCCACCGTGCCAGCTTTATTGTGGGTAGCGGGGGTGGGTGAAGAGGGTATTTGGCCCTGGGTGTGAGTTTAGGACTTGCAGGGGGGGTACAGGTGCACTTAACCCCTTCACGACCGTAGCAGTTAATACCGCTACGATCATGAAGGGGTTAAGCCCTCCCGCTACCCCCCGCAAGGCCAAAACAAACACCATTGGGGCTAATACCCCCTTCACCCACCTCCGCTACCCACAATAAAAAATAATCACACACAGCAGCCCCACACTAAATAAATAAATATATCTAAATAAATAAATAAATAAATATCTCTATATAAATAAATAAATATATATATATATATATATATATATATATATATATATAACCCAACAACCCCTAACATACACATATATGCACATCAATGATACTATAGGCCAGCGTGGGCCCTTGGGTGTTACCCGCAGGCCTACAGTACCAATTATGTGCCCCCCCAAATTAATGTCTAAACACATACATACTTATAAAGAAATACCGCCCCCCCTTAACACATACATTATAGTAATGGCCACAATTACTATTATCCACAAAGGGATAATAGTGAATGTGCCCATTTTAAATACATAAACAGCAATAAATATATTAAATACATATAGCACTTACCACCCATGTCCGGCTGCCACGATGAAGACCATCCTCCTCTTCATCCTGCCCATGGCCCCCTCCGCTGCTGCAAAACAGACACAAGAATGAAAACATCCAATGTAATGTCCCCTAACCCCTCAATCACCATAGCGGTTATTAACCACTACAGTCATTAAGGGGTTAACCCACCCTCACCCACCACTCGGGACGCCTACATACCCTCCCCCATTAACCCCCCACACCGTGAGGCCTAACTACCCTCAACCACTACCTACAAGGGAGGCCTACCCACACACCGTTGGGGAACCCCCCCCCACACCCCCAGTACCCACAATAAAAACAATACAGTGACCCACAATAAAAATCATTATATTTAATAAATACATTACCCACCCCCTGTGCCCCCCCATAAATACAAGATGTATCCTTTTACAAACAGGGTTCATAACGCAGCCCCACGCGAGTCCCCGGTGGGCAGGCGGGGCACCTGACAGACCTACAGGGTACCAGCAGCCCTTTTCAAACAGGTTCTGGAGGCCTGTTGGTGGGTCCCGCCAGCACCATGGCCCCCATGTGGTCTCCTTGGGTCACCGTGGGCCACAATTGGGTCCCCACGGTAGGCCCAAGGATGTCTGGGAGCCCCGGGTGGTTCCCACAGGGGTCTGGGGAACTCACGAGTGCTCACTACGGGTCCGCGGTGCCCCCACAGAAGTGGGACCACACATCTTCATCCCAGCACCTATGGGTCGGCGGTGCCCCCACAGATGTGAGGCCACCGCTTCATCCCCACATGTGTCACCCATGGAACCACCAGCCTGATACCCGTGAGATACCCAAGGAGAACCGCAGGTGGTCTCCAGAGGTCCCACGCAGAACCACGGAACAAACCCTGAATGTAAAAAAAATAAACCTGGCCTATACATTCACTACATACACCCCCCCCCCAACACCTACAGTACAATAATATGCAAAATAACTATTATCCAGATAGGGATAATAGATTATTTGCCCATTATTAAAAACATTAACTAGCATATTCAAATAAATAAGGTTCTACTGACCTCATCAATATAAAGTCTCTGTCGCCAGCAACATCCTTGTCTTGCCCACAAAATACATAGCCAAAACAAAGCCAATACATTGCAATTGCATTCATATATCAATTAACCCCTTAAACACCTTATCGGATAATAACCGCAAAGGTAATTAAGGGGTTAAGCCACACTGGCCCGATACCCACCCTTCACCCATGAATTTGTACAGTGGCTTCATCATGCAAATATATATATACTGTATATACAAAGATATACAGAGATATATATATATATACAGATATATATATATATATATACAGATATATATATATATATATATATATATATATATATATATATATATATATATATATATAATAAAGTAGATTTTACCAGATTGGAGTCCGGAAAAAACGAGACAGCACACAGTCCAGTAGTTCCAATGAAGCTGTATTCAAAGTAACATGGCACCATGTTACTTTGAATACAGCTTCATTGGAACTACTGGACTGTGTGCTGTCTCGTTTTTTCCGGACTCCAATCTGGTAAAATCTACTTTTTACATGTGCATATGGGACAAGTATCAGCATCTTTCATGTGTTTACAGTGTGCCAACTGAGTGTGATTTTTTCATATATATATATATATATATATATATATATATATATATATATATATATATATATATATATATATATATATATATACACACACACATGATGAACCAATATACAAATAATGTAGAAGGGTTATCAAAACCATACTGTACTACAAATAACAATTCTCCATAAAGACACATTACAATAAAATTAATTTCCTTTCATAATCCTAACTGATCTTATAATCAAAAACATCAAATGCCAAACATAAACCTCTAATGACAATCAACACATTGCATTTACATTGTATATTTGATGCATCCAATCTATGCAGCCTATACATTCTGCAAATGAATGTTAACAATAACATTGAAAGCAAAATACAAATACCTCCAAACAAGTAAACTATTTTATCCAATCCAGTAAACATAAATCAATTACCATTCATTAATGACATCCCTAAACAATTTAAATTCCATCCCTAACAATTAAACAATTAACAAATTCAAGCCTTTAACATAACAATTTATGTGATTTGATGTGTTTTAAAATAATTTGTCTATGCTGCTATGCTTTATTGTGTGTTTAAAGTATTTTACAATTAGATAGATGTAATTGTTGATATTGTATGGTGTTCTTGAGGTCAGGCTTAGGCTTCGTTTTGTATTTTGTATTCTTGTTGGTACATATATTTTTACACAGGATAAATTGTTATGTTAAAGGCTTGAATTTGTTAATTTGTTAATACTGAATACCGCGAGGGCAAATCGCCCAAAAAAGGCCTATCGGCAACCCTTGCCGAAAATATTTTATCGGGGCTTACTGCATGAGGCCCTTAGACTGGTGGCGGCAGTGAGAGTCTCTGGTAGACTGTTCCAGTTGTGCGGTGTATGGCAAGAGAAAGAAGAGTGGACAGATACTTTGTTGAACCTTGGGACCATGAACAGTCTTTTGGAGTCAGGTCTCAGATGATATCTGTGTCGTGTGGTAAGGGTGAAGAGCTTGTTCAGATAGGCGGGTAGCTTGACCAGAAACTATTTCAAGGCAAGACAGGAGAGATAAACTTTCACCTAGACTCAATTGATGACCAATCTAGTTCTTTGAGAATTTCACAGTGATGTGTGTTGTAGTTGCATTGGAGGACAAAGCGGCATATTGAGTTGTAGAGGATATCAAGTTTGCTGAGGTGAGTTTGGGGTGCCGTGCCATATACTATGTCCCCATAGTCTATGGTTGGTATCAGCATCTGCGGCGGGATGTGCTTTATGACCAGCAGACTTAGCGATGATTTGTTCCTATAGAGTACACCTAGTTTGGCATAGGTTTTAGATGTCAGGGTATCAATGTGCCACACAAAACCGACTATCACATACTTACTGTATGATACCCTGTTCATTTATGTAACTGTATTTGTAACCATGTTTTATTTGTCTTAACTCTTTGCCCAGGACATACTTGAAAACAAGAGGTAACTCTCAATGTATTACTTCCTGGTAAAACATTTTATAGATAAATAAATGATATGATCTTTTGTTCCATACAAGACAGAATAGGTACAGTAGAAGGCAACTCTAAGAGCCATATATTATTATATCACTATCAACTACCCATTCTACGCAAACCACAAAAAAGTCTGGGAGAATTCTATTTGACACAAATTAAGCATTAATGATTGATGATTGCTTTATTAGAATACTGTTTGCTGGCAAGAAGGGCGGGTGATAGACACTGCATGGGTTATGGATGGGTATATTGGAGTATGACAACTTTTGAAGGAGGAGAAATAGATTGAATTGATGTCATACACAATCACTCTGATCTAGTCCCGCCCGAGTACCTGACAACACCCGACTATGATTCCTGCCGAATTCATGGCCCAAACCATTACAATCCAACCAACTCAGAAAATTACAATGGGTTCAATGGGTTGCTGCCACCCAATTTTCAGCCTTGTTATGACAAGTAAATGTCAATTTAAATAGAACTTTTTCTCAAACAATCCAGGGGGAGCATATAGGTAAAAGAAAACAAAAATACACATACTGTATAAGTGCAGACGTTCCAGAAATCAATAGATGTGAAATTGTGTCTTGGCTCATATAGTTGTTCTACTCACAGGACGTTAGCAAATAAAAGGCAGCTGGCAAATAGGGTTGCCACCCATATAGGTTGTAGTGATCAGGAACCCCCCTCAAACGCTCCGTCAGCAAGGTTTATGTTACATATAGGATAAGAGAGAAAGCTACATAGTGCGATCAAATTGATAAATAAGTCTTTATGTAAAACGGAAGTAAAAAATGCGCACTTACAATGTGCCAATATAAAACAAGCGTGTATCACACAAAATGGTGAACTTAAAGGTTTGCCGAACTGTTCACCGCCTCCCTCAGGTGTTTAGCTGGCTTCCACTGCTCGGTGTCTTGAATCAGAGCTCCCCTCTTTGCGCCCGTCAGGATATGTGATGTCACGGCTGCAGGGCTGGTTTGCTACGGGTCGCCCTCAAGTCCAAAATTGATCCACTCAACGCGTTTCGCCCAGCTAGCAAGAACTGTTGTCGGCTTCGTCAGGAGTGTGTGTAATTGTATACAGGTAGCTCTTATATACCCATTGCACATACTTAATTAGCTAATTACTTTAATAAATGATCTAATCGGCTCTCATTGTAATAGGGATGAGAGTGGATACAAACGTAGGGCATCTTACATAACTAAAGATAGTAATCATACATGGCTATGGCTAGATAGTGATCGATAATCACAACACATGGAGAAACATACATATTGTCTAACATGCAACATTTTCATAGGAGATTAGTCTTTCCTAATATAGATAGATTACATTACAATTCCCTTAATGGGCAATATGAAATGTCATTAATCATTTATATTTTCAATCGGTTAGTTAAATCGCCACCGTAATGGTGTGTTTATACATTCTGGGGAACACATCTCTGTGGAGTGCTTAGAATGTTATATGCATTACATATAGCCATGGACGTCGCAGGAGGGGGTAAGGGGGGGCGCTTGCCCCCCCCTGTATCCAGGGCCGCAAAGAGGGGGGGGCACAAGGGGGGCAAGGGGTACTGCTTCCCGGGCCCCGTGGGTCAGGCCGGGCCCCCTGCGCGGCCGGGCACCAGTTAATGAAATACATTTAAAAAAAAAAAGTTTAAAAAAATGGCGCCGATTCCCCACGGTCCCGGCGCGCATGCGCAGGGCAAACAGGGCCCGCTTCCCCCCGCTCCCAAAGTGGGGCGGAGGGGGAAGTACAAGCCAAGCTCCTCTGCGGCCCGCTCCCCCTCCCGCTCCAAACGTGGGATGGAGGGGGAAGTTCCAGCTCCTCTGCGGCCTGCTCCCAACGTGGGACAGAGGGGGAAGTACCAGCTCCTCCTGTGGCCCGCTTCCCCCCCTTGGCCAGCTTCCCGCGCACCCACCTCCCACGTGCCCCCCGGCCCACCTCACGTGGCCTTGCCCCCACCTCCCCCCCGAAACCCACCGCCCGCTCCCCCTCCCCAAACCCACCTCCCGTCCCTGACAGCTGCCGCGGGGATATCGGGGGCAGAAGGGGATATCGGGGGCAAGAGTGGGAAGCGTCCGGCGACAAGCTGTACCCACCCGGCCAAGGTAAGTCATCCCACCCAGTCACTGTCACCCACTGTCACTGTCACCCACTGTCACCATAACCCACTGTCAACGTGAACCACTGTCACTGTCACCCACCCAGTCACTGACTGTCACTCACCAAGTCACTGTCACCCACCCAGTCACTGTCAAGTCACTGCCCCACCCAGTCACTGTCACTCACTCAGTCACCCAGTCACTGTCTCCCACCCACCCACTGTCTCCCACCCACCCAGTCACTGTCTCCCACCCACCCAGTCACTGTCACCCACCCACCCACTCACTGTCACCCAGTCACTCTCTCCCACTGTCATTCACCCACCCACCATCATTCACCCACCCACATTCAACATTCACCCACCCACCCACTGTCATTCACCCACTGTCATTCACCCATCCACCCACTCACTCACTGTCATTCACCCACCCACCATCATTCATCCACCCACCTACCGTCATTATCCCACCCACCCACTGTCATTCAACCGTTATTCAATCACCCACCGTCATTCACCCACCCACCCACTGTCATTCACCCACCAACTGTCCTTCACCCACCTACTGTCATTCACCCACCCACTGTCATTCACCCACTCACCCACTGTCATTCTACTGTCATTCACCCACTCACCCACCCAGGCAGGCAGACACATGTCTTTTGTTGAAAATATAAAAATAAACAGGTTGCATTGTAATGTTTTATTCTGTATCACAATAAGAAAACAGTTAAGTAAAAGTTGCGATCTTAAAGATATTTTTTCGTGGTAGGTGCGCTATGGGTTCGGGGGGGGGGGCGCTATGGGTTCAGGGGGGGCCTGCTCCTTTCATTTGTCCTGGGCCCCATGATTTCTGTTGGCGGCTCTGCCTGGATCACTCGCAGTCCTGGGCTGTTTTTGGCATTTATGGCGCCATAAAGTACATTAACGGCGCTATAAACGCCAAAAACAGACTCTGGGTGGACCGGGACGGAGGTGGGTGGACCGGGACGGAGGTGGGTGGGTGCCCCTGGCGCCGCGGCAGGCAGCTAGTGGTAGGCTAGCCTATGCTGCTACGCAGGAGGAAGCGCAGTGCACTGTCATTGGTAGCACTCGGGAGTGATGCGGCTCTCATTGGTAACACTACCTACTAATGAAAGCCGTCTCACTCTCAAGTCGGGACCAATCTGTGCCGCAGCCGGGACCGCCATTGCACTGCGGTTATAAATTATGCCCCCCCCCTAAAAAAATTCTGCGGACGCCCATGCATATAGCCTCAAAAAATCTGAGAAAAAGAAGGGGGGAAAAAAATGTATTATATATAATGAGAGATATGTGGAGCTCATTTCTGAAAATGGACAGATAATGAGGGACTCACTGAATATATAGAGGGCATTCAAGATCTAGTGGAATTTTGTCCAATCTACATAATAGATTCAAGGGCATTAATAGTTCATAAGAACATTAGCTATTGATTTTTGTCCTTGTCATAAATTTAGTGTATGAACAGCCCATCCAGAAGCGGGTCATCATTGGTCATATGGATACAATATGATATAATACACTCAATGGGCAATCTAAAATATAAAATGTCATTAAGTAATTGCACAGTGTAGCATTAATTATAGGGGACACAGCCCTACACAGCACATAACAAGGGGATAATTTAGATCTATTTATAAGACCTCTGGTCAAAGGGAAAACTGTTTATGGAAATGCATATGAAGCTCATTTGAAGAGCTTGGGGACATTAAAGAACTTTTTATATACATGTGGTGTATCAAAAAATCTAAATGACATCTTGTGTTCAATTATACTCATTGTACTAAGAAACATTTATGGTATTTACTTGAATACTTTTACTGAATTAACTTTTGATATTGGAACTTCTGTGACTTGCAGGACAGACCATGTAGTTTACCTGCTGGAATGTTCCTGCAAGTTACAATACATAGGAAAAACAATCAGACCAATAAGACAATAAGAACTAGAATTATTGAGCACCTTAGTAGCATTAAGAGGAAGCTAATGAATCATAGCCTACCGAAACATTTTACGTAATTTCATGGTGGAGAACCGACTTGTCTGCACTTTAAAGCCATCGAACATGTGTTACCCCATTGGAGGGGAGGTGACAGTGGGTCAGAGTTACTTAAAAGGGAAACCTTTTGGATTCACCGTCTTAAGACACTCGCTCCAAGGGGTTTAAATGCTGAAATAGACCTTGCACCTTTTTTGAAATAAAACATGTTCCTAGTATTAATTGAATCTCCTATCTTTTCCTAGTTTTTTTTCCCTTGCCTCATTTGTCTCCCTTGTTTTTCAGATCAATATCCACCTACGGCATTCCGATTCGTGTGTGCTATACTAGCTGAATACTGTGATCCTTTGTCCATCATGTTAACGCGCTTATTAAGATAACGCAAGATGATCTTATTTCATGTTAATGAAATGTCATTATAGTGTTTCACAATTTATAGTATATTAATGACCAGCTTCACTTGTTCACTATCTGTGAAATAAGGTAGTTCCACTCCGTTCCTCTATCCTTATATGGATTTAGTGTGTTCGGATATTATCTGCCTCCAATGAGTTTTTGAAGTTGCATAATATAAAAACATCCCTTTCTCTCACTAAATATTGAATCAAAGACGAGACAAAAATGAAAAGACAACAAACTAATATATTCATTTTAATTCAATAAAAGTATTCAAGTAAATACCATAAATGTTTCTTAGTACAATGAGTATATTTGAACACAAGACAGATGTCATTTAGATTTTTTGATACACCACATGTATATAAAAAGTTCTTTAATGTCCCCTAGCTCTTCAAATGAGCTTCACATGCATTTCCATAAACAGTTTTTCCTTTGACCAGAGGTCTTATAGATAGATCTAAATTATCCCCTTGTTATGTGCTGTGTAGGGCTGTGTCCCCTATAATTAATGCTACACTGTGCAATTACTTAATGACATTTTATATTTTAGATTGCCCATTGAATGTATTATATCATATTGTATCCATATGACCAATGATGACCCCCTTATGGTGGGCTGTTCATACACTAAATTTATGACAAGGACAAAAATCAATAGCTAATGTTCTTATGAACTATTAATGCCCTTGAATCTATTATGTAGATTGGACAAAATTCCACTAGATCTTGAATGCCCTCTATATATTCAGTGCGTCCCTCATTATCTGTCCATTTTCAGAAATGAGCTCCACATATCTCTCATTATATATATTACATTTTTTCCCCCCTTCTTTTTCTCAGATTTTTTGAGGCTATATGTAATACATATAACATTCTAAGCACTCCACAGAGATGTGTTCCCCAGAATGTATAAACACACCATTACGGTGGCGATTTAACTAACCGATTGAAAATATAAATGATTAATGACATTTCATATTGCCCATTAAGGGAATTGTAATGTAATCTATCTATATTAGGAAAGACTAATCTCCTATGAATGTGTTGCATGTTAGACAATATGTATGTTTCTCCATGTGTTGTGATTATCGATCACTATCTAGCCATTGCCATGTATGATTACTATCTTTAGTTATGTAAGATGCCCTACGTTTGTATCCACTCTCATCCCTATTACAATGAGAGCCGATTAGATCATTTATTAAAGTAATTAGCTAATTAAGTATATGCAATGGGTATATAAGAGCTACCTGTATACAATTACACACACTTCTGACGAAGCCGACAACAGTTCTTGCTAGCTGGGCGAAAGGCGTTGAGTGGATCAATTTTGGACTTGGAGGTGACCCGTAGCAAACCAGCCCTGCAGCCGTGACGTCACATATCCTGACGGGCGCAAAGAGGGGAGCTCTGATTCAAGACACCGAGCAGTGGAAGCCAGCTAAACACCCGAGGGAGGCGGTGAGCAGTTTGGCAAACCTCTAAGTTCACCATTTTGTGTGATACACGCTTGTTTTATATTGGCACATTGTAAGTGCGCATTTTTTACTTCCGTTTTACATAAAGATTTATTTATCAATTTGATCGCACTATGTAGCTTTCTCTCTTATCCTATATGTAACATAAACCTTGCTGACGGAGCGTTTGAGGGGGGTTCCTGATCCCTACAACCTATATGGGTGGCAACCCTATTTGCCAGCTGCCTTTTATTTGCTAACGTCCTGTGAGTAGAACAACTATATGAGCCAAGACACAATTTCACATCTAATTGATTTCTGGAACGTCTGCACTTATATGTGTATTTTTTGTTTTCTTTTCTTTTCCCTATATGCTCCCCCTGGATTGTTTGAGAAACTGATTTAACCTTGGAACCCGTGAAACAGGTCCCACCAGAGGGTTTGAGCTGGGTGTTAAGAATCTTATCTTTATTTATTCATCACATATCACTTTAATATAATATATTCACTTTTTCTTTTTTAGAGTTGTTCGCGCTTTTTATCACTTTTTTCACAATACTTTCAATAGAACTATCAGACATAAATAACCAGCATATAGGTTCCATGGACTATGCATGTGCCTACATTGAAAAAGTTTAATTGTATTTGCATTCCATAGACCATTCATTCTCCTACATTGAAAGACCTACATGCGTATAGACAGTGCAAATAACCAGTACTTTAGTATTTATTATTTATTGTTAATTATTAAATACACTAAAGTACCCGTTATGGTGTGCCAATATCCCGGTGGCCATGTTTATATTTTCCCGTGTCACGGCCCACGTGATCGGGAGATTTAAACAAACCAGAGAGAAACTGGCACCCCTTAAATGGGCCTGTAACTCGGAAAGCAGGGGGTCCCCGGACCTGAAATCAATGTGATTCAACTCCGGAGACCCCCTGCTACAATCATCCATTATTAAAATTAAATAAAAGCAGCTTCATTTGAAGGGGATAAGCAAGACTACCTGGTTTATTGGTGGCAGAGGGGGTGAGTGAAGGGGGTAATTTCCCTAGGGTGGTTGGTTAGGCTATGGTAATGAAATGGTTAACCTTCCCACTGTCCACCGGAGGCCTAACCACCCAGCCTGGGGCAACTACCCCCTTCACCCACCTCCTCTGCCTCCAATAAACATTACAATACAGACATCAATACAATACATTGAACTCACCTCTCCCCCCATCTCTACACATACAGTACAGTAATGGGGAAAGTTCCTGTTACCCATGTGTGGATAATAGCTCATTTGGCCATTAAAAAAAAAGTCATAATCAAAACATTAACCAGCCAACATATAGTGAACTAAAGTTCTTCTAACCCCTTCTAGGATGAAGGTCATCTTTGTCCTCCTCATCTTCCTCTTCTTCACTGGGCATCAACAGTAAAATAAAATAACTACTGGCCACTAACAACTTAATCACCTTAACGTTTATTAACCCCCTCCCACTACCCACTCAAGAGGCCTACCACCTTCCCCAGGCAACTACCCCACCCTCTACCCATTTATTGGCACAGTGGTACATCATGCTCATATAATATGGGCATGATTAGCCACAATGGCACTAAATGGACAACCTAAAACAAATACCAGCACCAAAAAGACAACACAAATAAAAAAAATAAAAAAACAATAAAACAATTGAGCAAAAAAACACAATAACAGAAATCAGCCAAAAAAAAGAATAAAAAAAACACAATTAAACAAATCAAGTATCAAAAAAACACAATGAAACAAATAAAGAATAAAAAAACACAATTACAAAAATCAATCAGCAAGAAAACATAAATAAAAAAACAAGAATATAAAAACACAATTAAACAAATCAAGAATAAAAAAAACAATAAAAAAGTAACAAAACAATACAATTAGAAAAACCAGGCATCAAGGAACATAATTAAAAAAAACAAGCTTCAAAAATTCTCTATGAAAAAAAATACAATAAATGTTTTTCTTACTTTTGACGTCATCACCATCTGATTCTGAGTCCATCAGCAACAGTAGGAACCTTTTGACACTTGACGCAATGCTCCTTAACAGCTGGTAAATCCATATTTTTCTTTATCTTCAGCTTTATCTCCATCTTCTTCTTTATCGTTATCTTCTGTCCATTGTAATCCATTTGGGGGCGGATGTTGTCTCGTTGGCTTCTTGGCATCAATGAGACAGGACAGGCCTTATCTAAGACCTGCGATGTCACATTTGAGTGTCAATTGCAACCCAGCCAATCTGATTGGCTGGAGTACCATGTGACAGTTCCCCCCCCCCTTTTTTTTTTAAAGGATGTGACGTCATCAAAAGGGAGGGAAGTCAGCCAATCAGGAAGGCTCTGCTTTCCTTCTTTTAAGATGACGTCAACAAAAACAAAATGGCTGCCATCACAATGTACTAGAACTAATCAGATTAGGAGATATACCATGTGAGGCACGTGACAACTTCCATTTTTCTTAAAGGATGTGACATCATTTTAAAGGGATGATGTCACATTCTTTTAAAAAAATGGCTGCCATCACATGATACTTCAACCAATCGGATTGGGGTCATCCTATAAATTGAAGTATCATGTAATTTCAGCCATTTTTAAATTAACGGCAGCGATAATCTGCCAAGATGGAATGATGGGTCCCTGCTCTATCTCCTCGGAACCGTCAAGAGCGAATTGCCTTGACAGCGCATCTGCCTTGATATTCTTGGATCCCGGACGACGAGATCACAAAGTTGAACAGAGAGAAGATAGCCCATCTACCTGGCGCGTCCCAAGTCTCTTTGCTCCTTCAATGTATTGGAGGTTCATGTGATCTGTAAGGATTGTTACGGAGAAGTTGACCCCTCAAGCAAATGTCTCCATTCTTATAGAGCCAGTTTCATGGTCAGAAGTTCCCGATTCCCAACATCATAATTTATTTCTGCGGCAGAATTGTTTTTGGAAAAGAAGGCACAGGGGTGGAGTTTCCCCTGAAAAGCTCTCTCTGAGAAATGATGGCTCCGGCTGCCAGAACAGATGCGTCTACTTCAAGCACTAAGGGTTTCATAGGATCTGAATTGATCTGCATTGATGCGGACGAAAAGGCGGACATGAGATTCTCGAAAGCTAGAAGAACTTCAGAGGGCCATATCTTAGGGTTTGCCCCTTTCTTAGTAAGAGATGTAATGGGTGCAACCACGTTGGAGAAGTTCCTGATAAAACGTTGGTAGTAGTTGGCGAACCCAAGACATCTTTGAGTTGGTTTAAGGCCTATCGGTAAAGGACAATCCAGTAATGCCAATACTTTCGCATGATCCATCTTAAACCCACAGGAAGAGATGAAATACCCAAGGAAGGAAATCTTCTTTTGTTCGAACTGACATTTCTCGAGTTTGAAACACGGCTCTCTGCTCGTGCTACATATACAGGTTTTCTGCGTGTCCCGACGGACACATAAAACCTCAATTATATGATCAGTCACAGGGATATTATTCTCATTAAAGGAATAGTTTATGTACTCACGTTAAGTCTCCTGGACACTGCAATATACTATCCCGTTGTGCATTTAGTACTGCTGGTACTAGAGATCTCTCTAACAGCAATCTACTGGCTACTTTTCTGTACATATAGGATCCCTGCAGCTACCTCATACGTTACCCTATGCTGTATACCTCTGTTATGCTTGTGCTTGTTAGTGGATCTATTAACCTCAGACTACCCAAGCCCATTAGAGTATACTCTCTCTGATACAAGGTTCCACTCCTAAGGTTACCTGAGGACACACGGCACTATAACACCGCAGACCTACCTGAGGTCACCTTAGGTCAAGCTATCAACAAGGGCATCATATGCTTTTTTACTACAATCCACGTTGAGAGGATTAAGCTGAGATCCATTTTTATCATTTGGTCTTATTATGGTATATTACTATACACATTCCTGGATACCATAATTATGTACCACATACTGTAAATCCAACCGTTATTATGCTTACACTCTGGTTTATACAGCGATTTGCTTTAGTGACTTAGTTTGGACATTTACCTATGGGAATTCCCTGTAACGATTCTTTTCACCCACAGATCCTTTTGCAAGGACTGTTGTCTAGTGTGTTATTAGGATTATCCTACTGGACACTATCATTGAGGATCCTGAGCCTATACGGCTATCAGTATCTGTATCTGAATATACCTTCAGTTCGTCATTTAATACCCTTTATTTTATTTGGTTGCTGATCAATAAAGATTATTTTTAATTACTACATAAACCACCAGAGAGTGAGCCTGAGTGCTACATTTGGGTTCTTTCTCTACCTTTTTCATATTTCTCGAGCTTGGCAAAGAGGGATTGATCACGAAGTCTTTGGAGGACTAGTCTAACCTGTGTCAGATGTTCGGACAAAGATTTGGAAAAAATAAGGATATCGTCCAGATACACTATGAGAAATTGATTAAGTAAATCCCGGAAGATCTCATTGATAATATTTTTAAATACGGCCGGTGCGTTTCATAGGCTTAATGGCATGACTAGATATTCGTAATGGCCGCCAAAGGTATTAAAAGCTGTCTTCCACTCATCACACTCTCTGATCCAAATTAAATTGTAAGTTCTTCGGAGATCTAGTTTGGTGAAGACCGTGGCCTTGCGTAAGCGGTCGAACAGTTCAAGAATGAGGGGTAGAGGATATCAATTTTTTACAGTGATTTTATTTAGGCCTCTGTAATTGATACATAGCCTGAGAGAACCATCTTTTTTGGAAACAAAGAAGAAACCTGCACCAGCGGGAGAGCTTGATTTGCGGATAAACCCACGCAGCTGGTTCTCAGAAATGTATTCCCGCATAGCCTCAGTTCTGGTTACGAAAGGGGGTAAGTGCAGCCTCTACGGGGGATGGCCCCTGGGAGCAGGTCGATTGCACAATCATAAAGTTGGTGTGGCGGTAACTCCTCTGCCTGTTTTTTGTCGATTACATCGGCAACGTCCTGGTAAGAAACTGGCATGTATGACGAGGAAGTCTCTGTAGGTAGCCGGACCTCGAAGATAGTGCGAGACACTGGGAGAAAGGATCCATGGCAATGTTGTTCCCAGCCTGTAACTTGATTGGTTGTCCAATTGATCTTAGGGTTGTGGTGCAGTAACCATGGGTTCTTGGACCACTGGAGCTGAGGGAGAGCAAATTACATAGAATAACAGTGTCTCTTTGTGAAGTGCTCCAACCGTAACCAGCAAAGGCTTAGTTTCAAGGGTGATGGTCCTAGGTATTAAAGGTCTTCCACCAATGGTCACTACCATTAACAGAATCTCCCTAGTACGAAGAGGAAGGCAGTGGAATTCCGCAAATGCATGGTCAATTAAATTCCCTGCGGCCCCTGAAACCAGAAACGCCTGAGCTAAAATGGAGGCTGGTCGCCAGGAGAGTGAAACCGGCAGGAGCAGCCATGAAGGTTGTGACAGAGAAGAAGTAGATTAAATTCCCAGAGAATTTTCCTCTATCTTCGCTGGGCACTGGAGTGTTATGATTTAGGACAATTTCGGACAAGATGACCTTTGAGTCCAAAGTACAGACACAGCCCCCTGACACGTCTCCTAGTTCTCTCCTGCAGCTACATTGGTATCACATAATTGCATTGGTTCCTCCTCTGAGAGAGGTGTAGTGGGAGGAGTTTGAAAGTGGGGGGCAATCCAAATTATTGGGGTTTTTGAGGGGCGGTCTCTCGCGATCTGTCATTCTCGCATCTGGAGATCCATTCGGATACAGAGGCAATTAATTCCTCCAGGTCCTTGGGGGTGTCCCGGCAAGTCAGTTCGTCCTTTAAAACACTCAGAAAGGCCCTGCCAAAATGCTGCCAGCAGAGCTTCATTGTTGCAGCCCGTCTCCGCAGCATGGGTATGGAATTCAATGGCATACTGGCCCACAATGCAGGTTCCTTGCCAGATTCGAAGGAGCGCAGCAGAAGCAGAGGACCCGTGACCGGGAGCATAAAAAACTCTTTTGAAAGCTTGGAAAAAGTCAGTGGCGTTGTCACAGTGGGGATTCCTTTTCCCAGAGAGGAGAGGCCCAGGCCAAAGCCTTGTCTGTCAGTGGGGACATGACGTATGCTACCTGGGATCGAACTGGATCGAACACTGATTCAAAAATCCTCTAACGGTCATAGGGTCCCCTCCATAATGTAGAGGCGTCAGGATTCGTGGCTCCCTGGGCGTAGGGGATGACAGAGCTGGCACTGGAGGCGCTGCCAGCAATAGCGGTGCAGGGGTAGAACCCACCTGAAATGTATACAGCCGGATGATAGTGTCCTGAAGTCGGCGAAAAATGAGTGGCAGCTGTTGGTTTTGCTGGGCGAGGCATGTCTCATGATCTCCAAGTAGTTGCCCTTGGAGAGACACGGCTTGTGCTACCTCAGCGGGGTCCATGTTTGGCCGAGCAAAATGTGACAGTGCTCGTCTCAAATCAGGAGGCGGACCCGCAGGGCTGAGGTAGGGATGTTAATAAACTGACCAGAGCCCAGGGACAGAGTCCTGTAAGAGTATTCGTGGTCCGTAAGCAGGCAGGGGTCAGGGCTGGCGGCAGAGTTGCAAAGTCCAGGAGAGAGGCAGAGGTCAGGGAAGGCAGAATGCAGCAAGGTTGGGGTCACGGTCCAGGGTCAGAAACAGGGCAATCAAAATAGGCAAAAGGGTAAAGCGTGACTGCAATAACCAACAAGAGCTGCAAACGTATGAACTTTGCTCGGCGACTCCCACCAGGAACTGCAGCTTTATGTAGCAGGCTGCCAGTACACAAAAGGGCCAGTTTGAGAAGAAAGGACAGGAAGTCTGGAAAACCTGAACTGGTAACAAAACCCGGCACGGATCGTGCAGAATCCTTACAGGCTTAATGTGTTGGAAGGTTCTTAAGGGATGAAATAGTATGTGAGAGGCATTCCAGATGTCCATTTTATATGTTTAATTACATTTTAGTTTCCTAGTGGATCTTTTCTATGTTGTCTTTTCCCCCTTTTTCTTTGAATTATTGTTGAGGATATCCCAGTGATCTGCAAACTTTTTCCTGTCATCAAGTTGTACCCTTTTTTAAGTTACATCATATTATCAGACACGGTTGGTGTGTGGGTGTGCACTAGGTGCTATTAGTAACGGGGTTTAATATTTGAGTGATACCTCTTGCAGTAAGGAAGCTCACCTAATTCCTGCACAAATGATTAATGGGATCATTTTATAATAACATCTTTTTCTAAAAGTGATCTATTGTTGGTATCCACATCTGGTTCTAATTATTCTCTCACGGAGGTGTTATTGTTCATTGTTAATTGCAACATATGTTATTATATACTGTTTTAAAAAAAATATATTTTCTTCTTGTACATCTGCACTGAGCACGGAGTGAAGACCAGCGCCGAGGAGGACTAAACAGTATTTAGGTTTCCATTAGTTCCTTATAAAAGTAAGTGTATGTGCAAATTATAAGCGGTTGCAACATATTAACTGTTTAGTGACAGTACTTTGAAGGTCAGACCAGTACTGTTAGCATGAGCTTATAATAAAGTGCTGTCTCCTCAAAAATTACCAACTTTAAAAGTGAGGAAATTATGAATTACTACCTCCTCTGTCCGTGATGGGATAAAGCACTTAACCTACTGTATGTTCTCTTAGCTATTTTTTACATTTTATATTTTTAGATATTTTTTTGCTATACATTATTTGATAATAGCAATATAAGCATAATATAGTAAGCCATACCATGCTTTAGCCATAAAACATTTTACGGCTCACATCTTGTGGAGCTATACCAAAGATATGCCAAAAATAACTTACAGGCCTTTAATAAAAAGGTTTTAACCAGAAGTATGGACACAAAAATCCAAGTGGGGTAGAGACCCTCAATTGGACAAGAAACCAAAAATTGCACTCTATGAGAATAAAACACTTAATGCTGTTGGTACAATTTTCTATTGTATACCTTGTCAGGACTTTGGCTGACTATACCTCATTGCCCACCACCAGATACTCTCTGAAGGGACATACCTTATAAGCTTTAGCATTGGCTTTCCCTATATGTGAATTATACCTGATGAGTGAGAGAGAATATTCTCTATTCTGCCCACCATTTACCATATTTTCAAACACACCCTTTTTTATACCCCACACTCCCTGATATTGCTCCCTCATGTATTTAATAAATTCTTTTTTGTTTTGCGTCGTGTAGCACTTTTGGCTATCAGCCTGGGATATATTGTTTAGTCCCATTAAGTGTTTTATTCTCATAGAGTGCAATTTTGGGTTTCTTGTCCAATTGAGGGTCTCTACCCCACTTGGATTTTTGTGTCCATGCTAACTCTACCCTATGCACCATGAGATAAGAATATTTTAATTAGAATAATTAGGAGAGCAATAAGCATTGTGTGTCTCATAGTTTAACCAGAAGTATTCTAAAGTCATAGACATGGTACTTATAATGCCAGCCCCATTTAATACATCTGTGACTTACAGTAAATGTGCGACTCCCAGGCATATATATAATATATGCACCCCACATTCTGACAGGAGAGATTGGGAGAGGAGACTTGTTTGCAGTAAACATGACGGTTTGATTCTTCAACTATACTACTTGAATACTCCTGTGTACTCTGGACTTTGCCCTTTTGAGCTTTCATTGTGTATTGATTATACTTGTGATTTGATTACTGGGTGCTGCTCTGGTGGTCGAGGTGACAGGGTCAAGGGAAGTACCTTATGGTCCATACGGACCTGAGGGAACGTGCCTGAGGAAGGGGTCTTTCCCCGAAACGTTGCCCCCTTTATTACCCTCCCCCATCACTTGTGTATACCCCCCCACTCTCCTTGTCTTTTGTCTACCCCACTCCCTGTCCCTGTGTTCCTTTACCCTTACCACCGTGGTTGTATGGTCCATTATATACCCGCTTGTGCCATCATCACTCCAAGTGTAGTTATATTATCTTGTGCTTGCATTAAATTGTTTATTCTTTTGGCATTAATCCAGTTTTGAACATTTTTTCTCCTAGTCAGTGAGTGCTGGAACGCTAGTTAATTTTTCACTAGGGGAATCCTGTGTTAGCAGAGCCGCATCCTTGGTCCCATGATGCAGGGTCTGCAAAATTCCCCTCATGCCTTACAGTTGGTGGTCATGTGCTGTCTCATCCGAGGATTGCAACATGAGCGTCTGTCTGACGGCACAGTGACACGGGTTGTTGGTCTCTAAGGGGGAAGAGTCCCTATCTAGGGCCTTCCATACAATACTGTGCTCAAACAGTGACCAGGAGCCTAACTGTGGCCTTGGGGCAATGTTCTGGCTTAGTCCAGGGGTATACATTTCTTTAGGCAGGCATTTGAATTGGCTTAAAAAAGTAGTGATAATTCCAAAAACGTTCCGTTTATTTAACAATGTGGAACAGCTATTCAAACCCTACTTAAGAACGTTTAAAACAATGTACAGTATGTAGTTAGTAAAGCAGAATGAGAACAATACCATCTTAAATAAATGTTTCCTTAAATAAAAAGTTAAACTAATAGTTTGTAAGTAAACATGTAATGGTACTATGAGGTTGTAAATAAAAAAGTAGTGGTGCTCCATACACTTGGCACCATTATATTTTGATCTCCGCTTTCATACACTGGCACATTTCATGGATTCAAATGCTCAATTTAACAACCATTGTTGTTAATTTTATCATAAACTATTTCAAGAACGTAAAGTTTACATACTGTATTTGAGCTAAATTATTACTTGTGAGTGATGGTGGCAAATATTTTACTAATTTTTCTAAAAAAGTAAATGTGTTGTTTGAAATGGTTTTTTTTCAGTAACAGTGCATGTGTATGTTAAAAGCACTGGTAAAACTTATTAGCAAGGTTAGATGTACTGCATTGCTAATTTGGAGGCGCTTACAGACAGATGCATCCTCAAAATGATTAATTCAACAGTATTTGCATTGATAATGAAACTATGATAACATTGTTCATCTGTTTCTTCATCCTTTTAAAATATGACAGATATAGTAATTGGTGCAATGGAAAATAAACCCAGAATATAGTATTACCACTAGTATAAATGGTATAGAATTGTTTCCAGGACTTACTATTCTTGCTTACTTTCATTGGCGCCTTTCATCTGGCTGTAGGTATTTTTAACATTGCATCTAAGGGCGTTTCTAGGGAGAAAATGAAGAAATGGAAAATGTAACCACTTACTATGTGCAAAAAGTATTCAAATTCTCTAATTCCCAGAAAATTGTTCAAAGGCTGGAATATTACAATGGAGAGGGTTATTTAAAGCACTAAGTGTACCAAAGGTTTTCAAGCATAATACAATTTGTGCAAAATCAAAATGTCATTGGGGTAGTAAAGATTATGAAAACGGACATGTGTATTACTATCTATAAAAGGAATTCCCAGGATTGAAAAAAGGTACAAAAATCTAAACTGATTGTTAGGCCCAGGAATTAGGGTTTTGTCTCTCAAACAAAAATAGCTACTGCTGAGACAGTAGCTCATAGGAACATCAGGTTTCTTTTTCCACAGGAATAAGTTGATGGATATGTTTTTAAAGATGCCGTCCATCGTACGACTGAAATGAACCAATGGCAGTGGCATGTTTAAGGATTTAAATCTAGAAGATTTAAACCTTTGTCTACAAAAATCATACAGCTATTGGTATTTTAAATGTTTTCAAAGTAAGTTTGTAAGCATGTTAAACTGAAACACGGCTGAGGTTTGATTTCATCTAGCTACTACCTTCTGTGTGATATCACATTGTGCTGAGCAATTGTTTTTAAATGCCTTTCTCCTCCCTCCTTATCTTTATTGACTAAGGCTTGGCCCCCACTGGCCACTGCAGCGCTCGCTATGGCGGGCGCTGCGGGGACAAGAGTCGCCTCTCAATGGGGCCGGGCCAGCTGTGAGGGGGGGGGGCCACCACGCTGCGTGGTGCGTTTTTCAGACTCACATTAAAATTGTGATTAGAACTAGCGATAGAGCGCTAGGCCACGCCCCCGGGCGGTTCAGCCAATGAGGATGAACCTGCCCGGTGACGACATGGCCACGCCCCAGTCACTCCCCCATGAGAGGGGCATGCAAGAGTTTAAGTAAAAAAAATAATTGATAAGCACTCCCCCAGTCAGAGGCCCAATCAAAATGAAATTTTCCGTTTTCAAAGAACACAACAGCCAAATGCTTGCTTTAAGTATAATTACATTTGCTAAAGGAAGACAATTATTATTAAGTTGTTTTTAATGTCTTGTTTTTTTAAAGTAAAAGCAATCGCACCTGTAAAAAAAAAAAGAATCAGCAGATAACCTAATTAAAAGAAAATGGCAGAGAGACACAAGAGTAAGCACGTTCAGTGATGCTCTCCCACAACAGACCAGTAGAGATCAAATATACTAAAGCCACTCTCTCGTTCGAAAAAAGGGGGGTCATTTTTTGGCCATATTTGCAAAGTCGTGTGAAAAGTTTGCACATTTCTACAGACTAGGAAGGACTAATTGTATTATTATAAATGTATCTACATATTCATTGGTGCAGCAAATGAAAAACATGCCCTAGTAAGCGGGCTGCCTCATTGAGAATTTGTATATGTTTGTACTTTATGTTGATTTGCACTAATTTTGTGCCTACATTTTAAAAGTTTTTTTTTCTTCTGATATTAAGAATAATGTTTAATGTTTGTTCAACTTCTATTTGTGATTATGATTTCTCTTGTGTTTAGAGATGTGCAAACTTTTTGCATAAGGTCACCAGGCATTAAGTAAATGTGCATTGCAATTTCTTTTAATATGCCAATTTGCAAAATTCTCTAAAATAACTACATTTGTTAATGCTGAAGCTTAGTGAAACATTTAGCAAGAAATCGAATGTGGGAAAAAAATGCTAAAAATGTAATTAATGCATTTTTGACAGTATTGCACATATCGTCTATGTTATATCTTGCTTGGATGATGCCAAGAAATATACATCACCGTTGTCTACAATGCCTCAAGGAGTTAATGTTATTAGCATTAGAGGCATACGCATTTTTGTTTTTAATTTCAACAAATCAGCATTTTAGGAAAATTGTTCGTTAAGATAAACATGCAAAAATGTTAGTTATTTCTCGCAAAAGTTCACAATTTACACTCAAAGCAAATATGAATATATTCTTCAGCTAGTTCAGGGGGTTTGAAGGCCAGTTTTTTTTTTATCATCTTCATCCTAACACTGTACAGTGGAATACGCAATCAGGGCAGGTGCACGGATATTTGGTGCCCTAGGGGAACCTTCAACTTGTGCCCCTCCCAAACACACAATTCACATTCTGATAATTTTTTATTATCTAAGTGAAAATTTGTAATGTTATACATGTAACGGTGTTTCCCCCACCCAATCTCACATAGGGTCTCCTGATGGAACTAACTCTCTGGTTACATGGTTCTGGTTGGTGCATACCTGCTGGTAACAGGGGCCCCCGAGTATCCCGCGATGTCATGGGGGATAACAGGACAGGCTTCTGGGGCTGTGCCCGAATTCTTCTTAATGGTGCAGCGCCTCCATCTTGTGCAGTCCCCAGTTGTGTGGGGTGGAGTATCTGCAAAAGAGTTGTCTCCCTCTCCTCCCAATATACTCCACTCTCAGGCAGGAGATAAAAGCAAAGGGGTTCTTTATTGTCCTTCTGTTTTAGCAGTAGTCTTTAATTCAGCACACAGCACATAAGGATGTTCACCACCAGGATGTTCCTAGACACCACTCCCAGTCAGAGATAGGAGCTGTTCCTTACTCTTCCCTTACTCCTTTTTGTGGAGCAAGAGAAATATCTCTCCACGCTCCCCTAAGGGAGAGCCTTCAGTTTACCAGAGCCCTGGCAGCTTACTCAGATCCAATCATCCTCTCTCAAAGCTGGAAAGGAACACACTAAAACAGGAAATGGTAATTCCTTTAGTACAGATCCAGTAGTCCCAGCCCTGTGCCCTTGACCGACACAAGGCATGAGCACTACCTTCTCTGACCAATGAATCACAGTGGTTGGGGCAAACCCATTTTAATTCCTGACAAACCTGCCCTTACCAGGGATTATTGCAGAGAAGGACAGAATAATAGCCCAAACATACCAGGGCTATATACAGTACCTAATAGATTTTTTGTAACATTCATACACACTCCCCTCTCTCTGTAATTCTCTTCCCCCTCTCTCTGTCATTCTCACCCCCTTCTCTCTGTCATTCTCTCCCCCTCTCTGTCATCCCCGCCCCACCCTGTTTGTCATTCTCCCTCCCCCTGATACACAAACACGCACAGGACAGCCAGAAAAGACACACACACTGATTGGCTAATAGCACTTTTACAAATTCCGGTGTGGGGCTGTTGGTACAGGGGGTGGGTGAAGGTGGTAGTTGCCCCAGGATGGTGTTTAGGCCTGGCTGGAGGGTAATGTGAGGGAATTAACCCTTTCATTACCTTAGCGGTTGTAATCACTAAGGGAATGAAGGGGTTAACTTCTACTGCCACTCTCCCGCAATGCCTAATCACCCATGCTGGGAAAACTACAAGCTTGACCCACCCGGTGTACCAACCACAAAGCAGTGCCTGCTATATAACCCCTTCATTACCGCTAACGTAATGAAACTGGCTGTAATTTTATTTTTACTGCATAGGATTGAATCTGGGTGTTGCTGGAGCTGAAATAAATAGGTGGGTCAGCTCTGGAGGCCCCTGGGGATCCCCAGAGAATCACAGGGATCCCAGGAGACCTGCGGAGACCTCCGGTCAATCCTATGCAGTAAAAGTAAAAGAAACTCCTTTTTATGCATATCGCAATTATGATCTTGTCACCCTTTAGCTGGCGAGAAAAGAATGCAAGTTTTTATAGTACTGTATGCATCTGAGTTTAGTGAATAGCAGTTGCTTGCAAAAATGCGAGTTTGGGCATTTTTTCAGCTCCCGCACGGGTTGTTACAGCTAAAGTGTTATACCTCGTTAAAAATCCATTTTAGTGCGATATTGCCCTGTTATCAGAGCCTTGTAAATATCTACACATGCAATATCACTCTAAAAGGGCATTTAGCTGCATTAATGCACTTCTCGAAGTTTAGTGAATAAGCCCCTAAGTTTCATATCTTGGGGAAAAATATACACATCTCTAATCAGTCACAAAACCACTTTTGATTGCATTTGTTTAAGTAAACAACAGCTTTTTAACGATGTTAGACTATTATGGCGATATGCAAAGACGAATCTTTTATTCATGGGAAACAAGTCAAACATCAGACATCTTTTCTAACCATGCAATGTATTGAAAATCAGTATTCTGGTTCCATAGTCATTTTGTGTGCTTAGTGAGCTCTAGGAAGTCTATGTACAGTATAAAACACAGAGTATTTTGTTATGAGCAGAATTCTGTCATATAAAGTATTCACTAAACTTTGATAAGTGCCTTAAGGCAGGGGTGCAGAAATCGGGGGGCTCAATATTTTTCAAGGGGGCAAAACGGTTGCACAGGCCCTGCGCTCTTCCAGAAGGCATATAAATTAAAGGACTGGGGATCGACTGAGGCCTCTGCAACTATCCTTACCTCGTCTTCGGTGACACTTTGCCATAGCAATACGGCATCAAATGACGCCGCGGGTCACGTGACGTAATTTGATGCCGGAGGCAAGGTAAGGGAGAGGGGGGGGGGGGGTGCGAGCCATGAGTGAAGCAGGCACAGCGGGGAAAGGTTGCACACTCATTCCTTAACGCTTGTTAAGTGCACTTTTCAAGCGATATTACATGTGCAACTAGTCATAAAGCTGCGATTACATAGCAAAATCGAGGTGGGCGAAGCTTGAAGTTGCAGGGTGGCTGGTTAGGACTTGCGGGAGGAGTTATCCCCTTCATTACCTCACAACTAAGGTAATAAAGGGGTTAAATACCCCCCCACCCACTCCAATACAACGTTAAATAAAATACAAGCCATCTTTTTCTTATAATTTTATGTCTTCATCCATCGAATCTGACTCCAACACCAGCAACAGCAGCAGCAACTCCTGGTCCACGACGCAATGCTCCTCCACAGCCACGGCCCATAGGTAAAATCTTTAATTATTTTCTTTTTTGTTTTCTTTTTTCTTCCAGAGAAGGCTGCCCCTCTTGTGAGTATAACCATTAATGGGCCTCTGGACCTGGTATATATGACTTCCCTGTCTTTGGAGCCAGACACTAAAAATACTGAACATTTCACTGGGCAGTGACCAAGCTTTCCCGACCAAGGATCAGCGACCAACAACCATACTATTAAGGGCAAAGTATTTTGTACATCATGGGTTACATGCCAGACTTCATTATGATCTGAGAAGGGATTTTGAGAGTCGTCTTATGAAAGGACTACTAGCTTTATGTGGTATTAAGAAGTTCATGATGATGCCCTACCACCCAGAATGGAACACTCAACTGGAAAGGTTCAACAGAACATTATGGAATATGTTGGGTACCCTAGATTTGAGGAAGATGGGCAAATGTAGTCAAAATGTACAACACTTAGTACATGCCTAAAATTGTAGCCACAGGGTACACCTTATGTTTGGACGTGAAGCCAGGTTGCGCTTAGACTGTTATGCCACATATCAAACATTTTTAAACTATAGTAAAACTGAGCCTCAACAAACCACACCTCCAATAAAGTGTGATTGCCATGGGGCCCCTGTTGACTGCTAGAGCCAAGTTGGATGCTGAAGCTGATTAATTTATCCCTCTATATCCATCTCTAGTTGTGGATTGGTTGAGAATGGCCAAACTACTGAAGTTGTTGAGAAGGAACACTGGGTAGAAGAAGCAGAGCCACGGCCGTACCTAGAGGCAGAGTACGATGAAGGACTGATAGATGTACAAGTAGAACCACCCATAAGATTGACGTATGTATCCCCTGGGGTATCAACTGAAGTACCAGTGATTAGTGTAGCTAAATGCGTGATCCCCACAATGTGTGATCCATGCGAACCCTTGAAGTCTGGTACCTGGTGGTATACGAATGACTAACTTTGTGTAAATTGTAAGTATGTATCTTCACATGCGTCTGTGCTTGTATTGTATGTGCCTAGATAGGTATCAGGTGTTAGATTGAAATGTGTATATATATATATAGACAAAACACATAAAATCACAGCGCCTATTGATAGGTGTTGGAAATGGGTGAATAATAGGATGAGGGAGAAGTATAGTAGCTGATAATGATAATATTACTCAACCTAGACAAACAAACAACAAACAAACAAACAACATATATATCAACAAGAAAAGAGGAAGTGGCTAAGGAATGGGAAACACTGGGAAAAAACACAAGAAAAAAAAAAAAGAGCAAACATTGGAAAAATATAAAATAAAACCTGAAAGGATAATAAAAACACTGGAACACCCGAGCAGCTATCCACAGGAAACAATCACCTTCCACGATTCTTCTATAAAATAAAAGGGGACAGCGCGGGCTCCATAGTGTAAAATAGTACAGGTTTATTAATCACGAGCTAAAATAAAAAAACTCACAGCAATGAGATAGGACATGCGCATCAAACAAGAACACCAATGGTCATGCTGTTAGTCAGCAACAGTAGTCTCGCGGCTGCAGCGTGTAAATTTTTCTCTGTGCCACCGGGTGTCTCCGTCATGATGTGCGTCCACTTCAGCGCCCCCCCCCCTGGCTAAGACAGCTCACGCTCCTTTCGTTCTGCAGCACCACAGTTCCCTTCCAGTCCAGCAATTGCTCAATTAGCTAAACACCTTGTGCTTGTGGATGGCACCCTTACACGTTTCGTCGCGAGTGTACCAGCGACTTCATCAGACTCCATCCTCCATAAATCTTTGTTATTTATCTCTAATCTCTAAATTACTCTAATAAAAATGCATACTTTAAAAATACTTTTTAGTCATTCCAAGTTTTTATGAGAATAAAGGGTTTGTTGCATTGCATTTAGATGAAAGGCACACTAGCACTATCATTACTGCTGAGTACAACACTATCACAAAACTCTTGCGGCAGTGTAACAGTTGTGGTCGCAGGATTTACACTTGGTTTTATGTGGCACCGAAAACAGTAAGTCTGGCTACATTTGTAGACCAAGGAACTGCCGTGTTGCCAATTTGGTGATTTTATTTATGGCTCAGGAAGTTCCATCGATGGCAGTAAAATCCAAAGGCCAAAAAAATGCTACGGTATATTTTTAAGGTGCAAGTAATCAATGTGGTACCACTAAAAATAACAATTTTTTTTAAAAATATCGGGACAGGAATCCAAATAAGTGAATACCACAATTTTACTCATTTTTATGCCAGTCATCAACCTGGATATTTATCCATACCTGGCTAATGACAAAAAGGATTGGATTCCAGACCCTTTCGCATTTGACTATTTCGAGTCAGAATTCTTCAAATCTGTGATATCCATGTTCCTCTTGCAGAGTCTGAGTCTATGATGCCCATCTTCCCTTTTCTACTTACCAATTATAAATTGTACAGACGGTCTGCACTATGTCCAGTTGTATTTTTTATTAAGGTCCTCGGGAGTTCACATATTTGGGTGAACATTGAGTTCTGCATCTCCTGTCCACTGAGTGAAAACAACATCCTGAAAGATACCTTTATGTGCCTTATATCTTCTCACGTTTGTGAGTATTAAATATTGAGCCAAGACATCTTATTCTAATCATAATCATAACAATATTGCACTATTACGATTTATATTTCTTTTCACATATTGCGCTTCCCGGACACTTCATCATACTTCACATCTTCCCTGGGTAACATCCAATCTTATTGAGCTTTAGATACAAATTCACTGGACCTACACAAGATTTAAAAAATCATAAAGCCATGCAGATTACATGTACATGGCAAATTAGACTTGCAAACACTATCAAAATATAAGATTCTGCAAAATTTTGGAAGGTCATCAATAATTTGTTTTAGTCTTGTAGCTATCAAAAACGATCCATTATCAAATAGGAGGATGTAATTTTGTCTGAACATTGTCTGAGCATTCAGCCTTGCCAAAACATTCAAAGAATACTTTGTGGGCTGTGCTACTTTATTATAAGACATAAAAGTGAGCGCAATCTAGAAGCCCAGGCTGCGTGCCCTTCTATATCTATGTCCCCTCCTCACTATGCTCATGATGTTTAATTTATCCCAGTATCTGAAGAAGATAAACACTAAAGCTAAACAATCAGTGTTGATCTGTTGACACTGACCTTTCTGCACACATTCATTCCCCTCTTTCATTAAAAATTGATTTTCAAAGGTTGAAAACTGCTTCCCATGACAGAGCAACAGATTTGAACGATCATTAATCTTTCCTCAGTTACTCAGCTGTTCCATCTGACTCTCAAATGTGACGTTACAGGCCTTATATAAGGCCTGTCCCGTCTCGTTTTAGCTCAAGAAGACGACGAGACAACATCTCCGAATGGATTACTATGGATTACAAGTAAAGAAGATTGAAGAAAGAAGAACATAATTTACCTAACGCTGAGGATAATTGCGTCGCGGATCGAGAGCTTCCTGATATATCGGGAATCGGAGGGTGAAGACATCTAAAAGTAAGAAAAACATTGAATGTATGTAATTTTTGTTTTTCAGTTTTTATTATTGTATTTTCTCATTTTTATTTTTTTGCATGCTCATTGACTGCAATGTATTTATCTATACCCATTTAGGGCGAGAGATAAATACAGTGGCAAACAATGCATGTTTTGGCAAATGCTTGTTTTATTTCATTGATATGTATTTTTGTTGATTGTTATTTTTATTCATGTTTATTTTTTGTGATTGATTTTTTTATTCTGGCTTATTTTTGTTGATTACATTTTTAATGATTTTTTTTGTGTTTGCTTAGTTTAATTCTTGTTTTTTTTGTGGTGATTTATTAGTTTAATTCTTGTTTTATTTTAGTGATTGATGTTATTATTGTGGTTTATTTTTTGTGATTGATTTTGTTTTATTGTGGGTTTTTTTGGTGATTGATTTTGTTTTTAGGTTGCCTATTGACTGCCATAGTGGTTTATCATGCCCATATTATATGGGCATTATGTACCACTGTGCCAATCAATGGGTAGAGGGTGGGGATAGTTGCCCTGGGGAATGTGGTTAGGCAGCCCCGTGTGGGTAGCGGGGGAGGAGGGATAACCCCTTATTTACTTTAGCAGTTACTTACCGCTAAGGTCAGTAGATTGATTTTTTTATTGTTGTGTTCCTGCCAACGGAGGACAAGGATGGGGAGGAAGATGAGGATGGCCTTCATACTGGCAGTGGTAAGTAGAAATTTTATTTACTTTATGCTGGCTGGAAAATGTTTTATTCGGAATGGGCAAATGAGCTATTATCCATATCTGGATAATTGTGTAGTCCTGATAGGTTTTTGCGCTATTATTTTGTCGTCCTCCTGGCAAAATCCTTGGTAAGGGCAGGTTTGCCAGGAGTAATCATGTGGTTTTCCCCACACCTTCTGCAGCTCAGTGAGTCACAGAGAAGGTAGTGCAATCAGGCCTGGTGTCCAATCAGGGGCAAGGGGCTGGTTCTTACTGGATCTGTACTTAACGAACTGTACTTCCTGATTTAGATCAGTTGTCTCTACCATTGAGAGAGACAGGTTTACCCTAACCAAGCTGTGAGGGCTCTGGCAGTTTGAGGCCCTCCCTTAGGGGAGCAGAGGGAAGCCATTTCCTCTTATTCCATCAGGGGATAAGGGAAGAGCTTGGACCGCTCCTGGTGGCCAGTGGCTGGAAGTGAGGTCCAGTGACATCCTGTGGTGAAGACCTGATGGGTTGCTAAGTGTCTGCAGTATATGATGGGCAGTGTGCCAGGCTGCAGAGAAATAAAGTATCCCAGTGATTCACTATACTTCTTGCCTGAGAGTGGAATCTGTCAGGGAGAAGTTGAGAGAAGTTCTCCTCCAGAGGTTCCTCCCCACAACTCTGGGGGATCTGTAGGAGATGGAGGCGCTGTACCTGCAAGTATCACTCAGTTCTACCTCAGAAGCCTGTCCTGTTAGCCCCTATAACAACATGCGGGAGACTCTTGGCCCCCTGTTACCAGCAGGTTTGCACCACACTAAGATAAGTAACCAGCACAAGATTCCCCATGATAGACCCTATGTGAGATTGGGGGGGGGGGGAAACAGGGTTACAATTGTAATTTTGCCCATTACTGTCATGTAATGTAATGGTTGTTGGGAGTATGGGGGTGCCCTGCCTTGCTATTGTGGATATTTTTGCTCCCATTGAGGACATAAGTAACCACATTGGCAATGAATGGGTGTATTGACTAGTATTGTTTTTAATGTTTATTGTGAGTAGCGGGGATGGGAGAAGGTGATATTTGGCCTGCAGTGGGTGTTTATAACTACCGGGTTAGCAGGAGGGGTTAACCACTAAGGTAATGAAGGGGTTAACTCCATCTGCCCCCTCGCCCCCCGCCGAGCCTAAACCCACCATGGGCCAAATACCAACTTCACCCACCCCCGCTACCCACAATAAACAGGCACTGGTAGTTAACCCCTTCATTGCCTTAGCAGTTAGCCGCTAAGGTAATGAAGCTACCTGTACATGTAGTTTAATTGCATATGCTTGAAGTCGGAGGTCTCCGGAGCTGGTATGAATGTGTATCACCTTCGGAGACTCCCGGCTTCAATCCGAGGCAGGAAAAAATCATTTTTATTTACTTTGCTCTGCTTGAATTAGCAAATAGGGCTAAAAGTAGGTAAAAGAGAAAGAGGAGAAGAAAGAGGAAGCGTTACCTGACTCATAATGAAATATCCTAATTACTGTATGTTTTCCAGTACAGTATTTCTTTCCATTATAAATCTGCTTCCGCAGATGTAAATCTGGTAAGAAAATAACATCAAATTTTGAACCTATTATAACTTTAGCTTTTTCTAATAGATGTAAAAGATACAACAGTGTCACGCTGTGCTCACCACAAATGAGCCAAGACCACGGTGTTGAGGTGGGAATGGATATTACGCCACCCACAGCCACGAGGGCACGTCTTGAGTGTAGAATAGTCTGGATATCCGGGCCAGGGCAGGAGAGGTAAGGGTAGTAGAAGGTACTGTTAGCCAAGTCTGGGGTTAGAGAGAGGGACCTAGTCGTATTACCGTATGCCAATCTCGGGAGCGGAGAGAGCGGAGTAGTCGTATTGCCGTAAGCCAAGATCGGATGCCAGAGGTTCGGAGAAGTCGTATTGCTGTAAGCTTCAGGTCGGATGCCAGAAGTTTGGAGTAGTCGAGGAGGAAGCTGGTTTGGTACACAGGGTCAGGACTGAAAGATAAGACAGGACTAGGGAGGCAGAGAGGGGTGAGAACAGCAACAGGTTCTATGCTCAGCCGAAGTGCCAGTGGCACAGCTGAGCATATGTACAGTAGGTGTAAGGGTCCAATAGCAGAGCAGCAGTGTGGAGGAGTGTATCAGCGTGAGGCTGTGATAGGAGGCAGATTCCAGGTGAGCTCCCCGGGGTGGAGTTTGAGGGCAGAGTTAGCGATTTGCGCGTGCCCACCTTCCGGGTCCTTGTGCCTTTAAGAGGCTGGAGTGGGTGCACGTGGCGCGCGCTTGAGAGAGGCGTGCCAAGCGCCGGGGGAAACGACGGGACCCGCAGAGACAGGAGCGGGGATGGAGGCAGTGCAGGGAGCCGACACAGGTGAGTGGGGAGAGCGCCGAGGGCGGCGTGGCTCCCCGAGCCTTACAAACAGGAACTAGATGGATTGTATATTGCTAACATGAGATACCGAATATATATATATATATATATATATATATATATATATATATATATATATACAAATGTAAATACAACTGTATGCTCATCTGCATGTCTTAGCCAGGTCTGCAACCCCGCCTTTCACCATTAATAATATGCAGTTGAGCATACAGTTGTATTAATGGTGAAAGGTGGGGTTGCAGACCTGCCTAAGACATGCAGATGAGCATACAGTTGTATTTACATTTGCATATTTGCTTTCCTGTGGAGGGTTTTGTCACTTTTTTTACTCACCATAACTTAACTCAGTATATATATACTCACCATAACTTAACTCAGTATATATATATGTATATATTTTTATATATATATATATATATATATATATGTATAAAATGTATTCTGCAATGTTTACTTTTTTAAGTATATTCAGTTGTGACTAAAATACTACTACACATCAATGAAACTTAGTTACATATTGCTGCCAACATGAAGTCATATTTGTATTAATCTAATGAGTACCAAGTCTTTCGTGTTTTATAGTTTTGGTAATGAATTAGGCTGCATAAAAATGTGTGTATGCAGTGGTGTCAGTGTATCAGCTACTTTCGTTTTTAATTGTGAAGGACTTGTACACACAGGTTAATACAAAACGATTATGCTATCTAGACTGGATACTTTTAAATGGTGTTTTAAGATTTATCATATAGAAGGATACTCTGTCTATTCATTTTAATGGTCACAGTGTTTTTTTTATTCAGCATTAGTTGTGTTCTAATCGGATAGTTACTTAAATTATTTCTGCAAAATGAAAATGTCATCGGAATGTCACAAATCAAAGCATAAATAGTAACTTTCCAGGTGTTGGAACGTGACTTTCTGGAAATTAAACTGACTAGAAGCTTTTATTGGGGAAATAAAAGCAAAGAAACATTTGGGTAGAAGCCAAAGGAAAGATTACTGAATTCCTCAATGCTTCATTTTAAAACTAGAGTAAAGTCTACTGCAACTCAAATATGTCTGTGAAATATACTAACACTCGCAAAGTGAAAAATGTAAAGCCAGGGTTATATTTTGTTCAACTATATCTGTACTGTAAATCTAAAATTAGGGGAAACATTAAGAAATACATAACTCTAAGGGTGTCCAATGGTGTTAACCCATGGGGACAAGGCTTATGTCATGTGGCCTTGGAGTCTGCACTTTCCAGTTCTAATGGCTTAAACAGGTTATACAAATGTGCAATCGGAATTGGAATTGACACATTTAATTTTGTCATAAATTAAATTAGGTTTAATGTTCTATTCAGCCACATAAAAGTATCACATTGTTAATTTGTTTATGTTACTTCTGAATACATTATATATCATAAAAAATACATTTGGGGTTACTGCACTACAACAGTATGTGTTTCTAAAGTTGCAGCAATATACCTCTTCCTTCCATTACCACAACTTTCAAAGGAAAAGGGACTGTTCTGCAGCGCCTTAAACTTATTTTACCTTAGTGTGTGTGACGGAGTCCTCACCACAAACAGGGCGCGACCACAGAGCTGAGGTGGGGATTGTGAAGACACCAACCTACAGCCGCGAGAGCACGTCTGAAGTGTAGATTGGTAGTGGGTAGCCTGGTTCTCTTCTGGAACATCTTTCCATTGTTTCCATTCTTGTCACCCATGACGATCTGTGTCTGGTTCTACACCATTCAGTTTCCACAGTATTTCAGCTTGGGCGGGATTCTCATTAACACAAGTGCACCCCATTGCCTCTCTCTATTACAGTCAGCAGACTCGTAGGCTTGGGCTTTTCTTTCTCGATTTCTTAACTTACTCCGGTGGTAGTATCGCTGGATTATCCGTGAGGTCTTTCTCAGTTTATGATCATCGACATTTTTGCATCCCATTCTCATCCGAGACTGCATCTTTACAGCGTCTGTCCTCATGGCAAAGAACCAACTTTGGACCCCATGGGCACTGCAGTACGACAGGATTCTTACTGTGCTACTCCATCGCAACTTGTTCCTCCCATTCCGTGCCTTGTGGAAAGCAGACTGTAGTACTGCAACGGCATTGCAGTAATGCTTACAGGCGCACACAACTTGTTCAGGCGGTTCAAACTTTGCAATCTTGTTTTGCAGTTGACTGGTGTCCCAAGCTCTCACTGTACCCTTGTCTTCATGTGCATTAATTTCTGTGGGATACAGACGCTTTGGCATGGCCAATACCTTATCTTGTAGTGGAGACACCTGTGCTTTACTGTTCCGCATAGTCTCCTTTTGTTTTAACTCTACTGCCATCTTTTCTATGTACAGATTCTGTGACCCAAGTGCGTGTTTCAGGTTTGTAACATTTTTTTCCGACTCCATCTGAAAAAAACTCCTGTTGGGCAGTAGTAGTATCCAACATACGTCCAGCTCAGTCTTCAGAGCCTCAGGCTCCTCACCCAGGTCACGCATTTGTATCTCTGCCTTCTTGCGGCCAGCACGCTCAGACTCAAGGTCCTTCCTCTGGTTTTGAAGCTGTCCTTCTACAGTTCTTTTCCCACTCAGTGTATTTGCCAGTTCAGCTTCTTTGGTGTTGAGTCGTGATTCCAACTCTTTCAGCTGATTCAGAGCAAGAATTAAATCATTTTTCCTTTTATTTCATTTCTGGCGTGCAGCAAGTTTAGTGCCTCAGCAAGAAACTTCTGTCTTTTGAGTACATCTTGCAATTCTCTTCTTAGGGCCTCCATCTCTTCAAGATGTTCGCTCTGAGCTTGCCTCCACCCATACTCCATCCTACCTGGAGCTCTGCAGATTCCATCGCTAGGATCGCAACTCCCTCTGTTTTTCACGTCTCTTTCTGCTGCGCGTACTGAATCTTGGGGATGGAGCAGCCTCTCTGCTTCTCCATCTCTTGTTCCAGTTTCTGGACCTTCTCCTACTCCCTCTCATACAGAGTCACCTGGCATCTAAGCTCTGCCTCCCGCGATGCTCTGTTGTTGCTCAGCATGGCCTTAAGCTTCTCATGCGGCTCTGCAGGGACATACTGTGTATTCAGATGCTCCTGTAGTACTTGTACTTTGTGAGAAGCCTGGAGACTTTATTTCTGTAGTACTCGCGGCTTCTCCACAAGTTTTACATTGGCCTCTTTCAGACGTATACGCAGATATTGCAGCTTGCTCCGCAGTCTATGCTCTACTTCTGTGCGCTGCTCCAGGGAGACACATTCTTTCTGCAGCCTTCTTTCTGCACTCTCCAGTGCCTGTACTAATTTTTCTTGTGCAAATTATTTCTTTACCTTACCAAGCTCTGCTTTGAGCACACAAGTCTCTTGATGAGAAACTTCTAACTCTGAGATGAAGTTTTGAATGTCTTTCTGGGACATCTCATAGTACAGTTTCCAGTCAACACTCATTTTCTCTGATTCGCATCCCTAGTTTCAGTGTGGTCTCGCGTCTTTCATTCTTCCTTCTGGGATTCAAACCCAGGCAGTCCCAACAGACTCCGCGACCATGTCCAGCGAGCGTAGGTGACTGTGTCATCCAGCTTCACCTTGCTGGGGAGACCTCTGTTTCTCCCCCTTCTCTGAGAAAAAACAGTCTCTCTCAGAATAGCAGATCTCTGTATCTGCCTTAAAACACTTCATTGCTCATTCAAGAGTCCAGCCTGATTAGCTGCAGCATAACTATAGTAGCTTCTCTTAGAGAGATTAACTCCCTGAAGGCTGGACAGCATACTATCTACAACACTCTCGCCTATACAGAGACAGTGATTGTATCACTAATATATATATATATATATATATATATATATATATATATATATATATATATATACACACACACACACAGGTATCGACAAATCCGGTCGCCAGGTTGCCCCCAGCGACCTGATTTTGTCTCCTGATTTTGTCTCCTGGCAACACCCTCATGGCCGCCACGCAGCGCACACAGTTCTGTACTGAAAAAAAATTCAAATCCCCCTACCTGATTGGGTTGACGTGACTTGGCGCGCTGCCAGGTTTTTTTTCCCCCAGCAGCCAGGCTCTATATAAGCCGACGCATTGAATCAGCACTTCCTTTTCTATTCTGGTCATGCTTGAACAAGTAAGTACTCTGTTACTCCGTGCCTTACTTCGTGCCTGCCTCCCGTGGCCCCCCTGGCTTGTCCCGTGTGGCTCCCCCTTGCCCCCCTGGCTTGTCCCATGTGGCCCCCCATGCTGTCGCACTATGCGGCCCTCCTGGCATGTCCCATGTAGCCCCCCTTGCAGCCATGCTGGCTTGTCCCGTGCGGCCCCACTGGCTTTTCCGGTGTGGCCAAGTTGACTTGTCCTGTGTGGCCCCCCTGGCTTGTGCCACGCATGCGGTCCCCCCTTGCTGCTTGTCCTGTGTGGCCCCGCTGGCTTGTCCCATGCGTCCCCTCTGGCTTGTGCCCCCCATGCAGTCCCCCTTGCCTCCCATGTGGCCCCGCTGGCTTGTCCCGTCCAGACCCCTATTCAGTCCCCCATTGGCCCCCCATGCGGAAGTCCCTTCTGTGCGGAGGCCCCCCCTTCCGTGTGTGTGTGTTTGTGAGTGTGTGTGTATATATATACAGACACCTACCTACCCACCCAGTCAGTCACTCACCCAAATGTCCGTCATTTAGTCTGTTTTAATAAATTGATAAATAAAATATGATGTAGAAACTAAATATAATCGACTCAATGATGAGTGTCTTAAAAATATTATTTATCTGGATTTTACTCCTTCTGCAGATTTTAGATTTCAGTGGGTTCTGCTGGTTTGGGTGATTCCCCTAGTCCGTAGTGGTAAAATGTTTTAGTCTTTATATAGGGGCTTTTCCTTTCCGCTTTGGCAGGCGTCGCCCATGGAATAGTCTTCTATTCGGCTGCTCCAGAAGTAGGTTCCCTCTGCAGTGCGGTGGGACTCCCTTACCTTCTGGTCCCGGTATCCCCCAGCACTGCTTGGTGCCATGTGAGTTGAAGCCTGGTCTAGTGGCTAGGGAATCCTCAAGGCTCAGGTTAAGAATTTCTCAAAAAAGTCCCCCAGCAGGTTCACAATACAGCATCTCAGCATCGCAACCAATGTCATCTTATCTGCTTGGTATACACATATAAACTGTACTTGTTTCGAAGACTGTCTTCTCCTTCATCAGGCATGAGTTCAATAGCTGCAATCCCTGTCTTAGATACTGGTTCCCAATTGATATCCTGAAGTCAAAATGATTGATTATCATTTCTGTTGTCTCTCAAGGTTGTTGTGAGGATTATGTTAGGTGTACTGTATGTGCAATTGATCTGTTTGCTTAATTATAATTACTGATCTCTTAGGGTGGTAGTGAGGATCATGTTACATGTATAAACATATTTTATAAGGAGCAATGAATACTAGATACAATGTATCTTGCTTTCAAAACAATGCTGAATGACCAAAAATAAATAATGGAAGTACAGTGATATCTAATCTTATATCCCAAAACAAATGGTAAATCTATTATTGCTCTCGCTAACGCATTGTAGCAGGACACACAAAATGAGCCAGCGGGAGCAGACACCTGACCAAGTCCCCATCTATATGGTGGAGTTTAAAAGTTGGGGTGTTTCTTATCATATCTTATTTAATTATTTTAAGTTCATCAGTTATAATATTTTAGTTCCCTTGTTTTTTTATAATGATTTTATACTTATATTATTGAGTATTTTTGTAGTGCTTTATTATGTTATTTTAGCATGTTCCTACTTATTTTGTTTTTATTTTAATTGTTTCGTAAAAAGAAAAAAATTTAAAAAAATGAGTTTTGACAGAACTGGAATCAATACCAAAACATACAAATGCTGCCGTTTTACAACCAAAACCATGTCCAATTCAACATAATCACCCCACCTCCCTGCGATTTATAACCTAATCTAAGAAAACCCTCCCTCCCTTCCTCCCCTCTTGATTTGGATTTTATTTATTTTTATTTATTTATAAAATGTTTTACCTGGAAGTAATACATTGAGAGTTACCGTATTTCCTCGATTGTAAGACACAGGTTTTTTCCCTTTTTCACGTGGCTGAAATATGTCTGCGTCTTCCAATCGATGTACTGGAGAGAAAAAAACAGCCAGGGGGCGCTGCTGGAGATGCCTGCCAGGTTTTCTGTGTGCAGCAAAAATGTCTGCGATCACGGACCCCCCTCCTCCCCCTCATGCAGAGAGATATGCTGCAGATGCCGGCAGGGTCTTAGCATAACAGTATAGTTGCGATCACAGCCCCACCCCCCTCTGTGCAGAGAGATCATGGCCGCCCCCCCTCCATGAGGTGCAGAGAGTTCAGTGGAGATCCCACGGACAGGGGTATGTCTACACAGCAGCCCCCCTCCCCCTGTCAAATCTCTGTGTGAGCTGCAGAAGGAGATCTGTGTGTGCATCTCTCTGTGTGTGTGTGTGTGTGTGTGTGTGTGTGTGTATATATGGGTGTGTGTGTGTGTATATATATGAGTGTGTGTGTGTGTGTGTGTGTGTGTGTGTGTGTGTGTGTGTGTGTGTGTGTGTGTGTGTGTGTGTGTGTGTGTGTGTGTGTGTGTGTGTGTGTGTGTATGTATATCTGTGTGTGTGTATCTCTGTGTCTGTCAGTCTGTCTCTGTGTGTCTGTCTGTCTCTGTGTGTCTGTCTGTCTCTGTGTGTCCTTCCATTCTCTCCCTCTCCCCATCCTTCCTATCTCTCTCCCCCCTTCCCTCCTATCTCTCTCCCCCCCCTTCCCTCCTATCTCTCTCCCCCCTTCCCTCCTATCTATCTCCCCCCTTCCATCCTATCCCTCTCCCCCCCTTCCCTCCTATCCCTCTCCCCCTTCCCTCCATCCCTCTCCCCCTCCCTCCTATCCCTCTCCCCCCTCCCTCCTATCCTTCTCCCCCCATTCCCTCCTATCCCTCTCCCCCCCATTCCCTCCTATCCCTCTCCCCACCTTCCCTCCTATCCCTCCCCCTTCCCTCCTATCCCTCTCCCCCTTCCCTCCTATCCCTCTCCCCACTTCCCTACTATCCCTCCCCCTTCCCTCCTATCCCTCCCCCTCCTTTCCTTTCCTCCTATCCCTCCCCCTCCTTCCCTTCCCTCCTATCCCTCCCTCCTGTCCCTCCCCCTTCCCTCCTTTCCCTCCCCCTTCCCTCCTATCCCTCCCCCTTCCCTCCTATCCCTCCCCCCTTCCCTCCTATCCCTCTCCTTTTCTCTCCTCCCCCTCTCCTTTTCTCTATCCCCCCTTCCATTTTCTCTCTCCCCCCATTCCCTCTCTCTCCCTCCCTCCTCTCCCCCTTCCCTCCTCTCCCCCTTCCCTCCTCTCCCCCCCTTCCCTCCTATCCCTCTCCCCCCTTCCCTCCTAACCCTCTCCCCCCTTCCCTCCTATCCCTCTCCCCCTTCCCTCCTATCCCTCTCCCCCCTTCCCTCCTATCCCTCCCCCTTCCCTCCTATCCCTCCCCCCCTTCCCTCATATACCTCCCCCCTTCCCTCCTATCCCTCTCCCCCTTCCCTCCTATCCCTCCCCCCTTCCCTCCTATCCCTCCCCCCTTCCCTCCTATCCCTCTCCTTTTCTCTCCCCTCCCTCCCCCCTCTCTCTCCTCCCTCCCCCTCTCTCCCCTCCCCTCCTCCCCCCTTCTCGCCCCCTCTCTCCTCTCCTTCCACCCTTCTCTCCATTCTCTCCCCACCTTCCCCCTCTCTATCCCCTCTGTCTCTCCCCCCCCCTCTCTCTCTCTCCCCCCAGAAAAAAATTCTGCACATTCAATATAATGTTTTTTTTCCCCAAATTTTTTTATTAAATCAAGGGTGCGTCTTAGAATCAATGGCGTCTTAGAATCGAGGAAATAGGGTATCTCACGTTTTCAAGTATGTCCTGGGCATAGAGTTAAGATGACAAATAATACATGGTTACAAATACAGTTACATAAGTGAACAGGATATACATTATATACAAGACATTGCATGCACAGTTAGAGATAATATATATTATGGCCTGGCAGTTTATTGGAGCTTGGCGAGTTAACCCGATGCTGTCTACTATATATGGCCGACTACATGAGTAATTCGTGTTTTTTTGTGCTATACTTACAACATTGTGCTGTGATCTGTTACTGTAATGGGGGGTTAAGGCTGCACACCACAATATATAAATAAATACATACAGTTTACCGGTGCTGCTGGTACAAGGAAGTACCTGCCAGGAAATTCCAAAGTACACTGAGGAAAAAAGAGAGATCCAGCGCTCCACGGATTTCAAGATAATGAATTGACAAGGCACTTGAAAAAGACCTGTTGGTCGAAACGTCGTGTGGCACAATAAATTCATTATCTTGAAATCCGTGGAGCGCTGGATCTCTCTTTTTTCCTTTTTTTTCATCTGTTACTGTAACACAGTCTTAGAGTCTAAGGGATACATTCTGTATATTGCACAACAGCTGTTCGGGCTGGTTACGCACAAACATCCCCATTGAAGTTATTGGAAATTTTCAGGAAACGGCCTGAACGGCGGCTTTGACAGATACACTGGCGACACACTTTATTCGAGCTCGGCTAGTCCCACGAATTCGGGTATACTCGGGTGTATTGAGGTTTGTGACTGTTTTCTCCCCGAGTGCATTGCGTTATTTTCCAGGCAGGGATTGAAGCATTTTATTCCCGCTGGCTGCTATACTGCACAGTATATATATATATACTGCATTACAATTCATGAATTTATGCCATCTGGTAGACACGCGAAGCATTGCAGCCTATTAAATCCTAATCATTATCATTTAACAGATCAGCCGCCCGTCAGCCAGGCATGAACCATGGCTGGGAAGGCAAACGCAACGGGGCTTGTCAGAGGTGAGGAGCGGCGCATTCCAGGTATCTGCCAGGTACATACTGGGTATTTGCTCGAATAAAGTGTGTCGCAGCAGTATACTGTAGAAGAAGCCCCTAAACCTCTTTAATCATATTAAGCACATAATACTCTAAACGTACAGTGCCCTTTTCTATTAAGATTTAAGGTGAAGACTCAGAATGAAGGCAGGGCACTGAAGTACTGGAAGGAAATACAGTAAGAGGAGTAACTATAACTATAGAGGCTACATAAATCATTGCAACTTAATAATGTACAGAGCAAAGCTATTTTTTTCTAGTTAACTCTTTAAAAAGGGTAAACAATACAAATTTATTTCTGCAACGTACATTATAGGGAAACGTACTGCTTAAATCTGCCATATTTGGTATATATACAGTAAATCTTATTGGCTTTATCACTAGAGTGCTTTTCAAAGAGAAAGATAACAAGGGCAGGAGTGTGAAGGAAGGTTCTAGAAGGATTATTATTTTTTTATAAAAAAAAGTCTAGTAAAGGCTTTTTAACCCCTTTAGAGGGGAAACCAATACAATTTCTTTTTTTATTAGTTCCAAATAATTAGGCACAGTTATAGCTCTCTTTTCTAATGAATGAATTAATTAATTAATACATTTTCATGAATTTTTAATGAATTATAATAAAGATGTAGGGTGAACACATTTATTTGTTTTTATTAATATGCCATCAATATGTGCCACTGACTTACTTTCATGTTCATGCAAAAAAAATAAAAAAAAAAAAATATATATATATATATATATATATATATATATATATATATATATATACATCATTACCATTCTCTCGTTCGGTAAAGAAAGACCGCACTCGGTTAGTAATCATGAAAAACTGTATTGGGCATCTGAATAGAAAAGATAAGTCACCCAATATATATATATATATATATATTTTCTGAGAGAAAGAGATGACCCCGCATCCACAAGACAAATTAAGGCAACTAATAACCGACAAGGTAAATCTAGATAAAGTAATCTGTCGGTGGTGCTATGAGGGCAGATAAATATTGCAAGAGAAAAAAAGAGCCCTGAACAAAAAGCACTCTAGTTTGCCTGGCAGTACAAAATCACAAAATTTTATTAAGGGTTGTCAAAGAACAAAAAGTTAAAATACAAAGCACAGAAAGATAAAATAAAGGCATGGATCCCCTGTGTATAGCAAAACTTGTTATATCCTCCAACCAAAAAAATCCCAATAGGGACAATACAGAAGCCAAAAATAGACAGGATAAATGCTCTACAGTACCTGACAAGGTAGAAACAGTAAAGCTAACAACAGGCCAGACAAAGTGGCTAGGCTACGTGGTCAATACAGTGAAACAGCAGTACACTTCTATCTCCCTTGAGTCAGGGGTAAATACAAAGTGACACAATGTCAAAAAAACTCAATGAAAGACACACATAATGCAGTCAGAAAAGCACACCTTGGCCTGCAGCAGCAAATAGAGAATACGTCACCTTAAGTCAGGTACACAGCAGTATCTGGGGAGGAAACAAGGAGCAAAAGCTCATAGCATGTAAACATGTCTCAAGAAGGGGACAAAACAGGGGATCCTGCCTACTAGACCTGCTCCTACGCGTTTCGGCCTGAGCCTTCTACTGGGAGTGGTACTGTAGGCAGGGTGACATGCGTTCTTAAAAAGGGATCTAATTGGGCCAGTGATTGTTAGCACCTGGTGTGGTTAATTAATGGCGTTATAGGTAAAGGCTATACAGATGGATATGATAAACTTACATTCAGTGTCATAAGGGCGTCATAGCAGGGGAGCCAATGGTAAGGGTGTACCATATCAACGCCTTCCCCAGTAAGAGAGGGCAGTACTGGCAGATAAATTCCACAGGTGTTTGCACTTATGTTTGTGCAATGAGTTTATGTGATGAGAATCTCATGCACTCCCCTCTCTCTCCCCTTCCCCTTTCTCCCTGTTCAATCATAGAGTCCTGGGTTTGAACAACATAAGATCATCAAGAATCTTGGACTTGATCTACACTCCATCCAAGACTGGACGATAATGGAAAGATCATATGTTTATTTTGGAATCAGGAGAAGAACAACTTCATATATCTTCTTGTAGAGACTAATGAATGGACTATATTTATATTCTCCCTTTTGGAAATCCCATGTCATTACCTTTGATATTCTGTATATAGGTGGAGTATATAGAGATTCTACATCATATATCTCATTTTTGAGACTCCTAATCTTTAAAGAGGACTTTAATACCAAAGGCGCCCCCCTTTTTTTTGAGGAGTGACTGTGTTAAATCTCGTGTACCCCATTACGACCTGGGATTGCCTTATATAGATCCCCTTGGAACTATCTAGCATTCACTTTTTAATTATGAAATATTCACGTGTATATGTATGACACTAAAGTTATGTACTCCTTGGAGAATATTATTCATTTCAGAACTGTAGGGATTTATTTTTGATCATATGATGCTATAGCTGGTTACTTTATGTGTTTTATACAAAGGCTATGGCAGTAATGATATACTTTTTTGTTTTGATAACAATTATTGATATATTTTTAGTTACTGTTATCCCTGTAGCATATTTATATGTGTCATGTAGTCTTTGACTATCATATAATTCTATCACAGCTATGTTAACAACATCAACACATTTACTGTCTGTTTGATCTGTTTATCCCTCTTCTGTGAGTATATAAGCTTGAATAGTAGCTGCCTCATGTTACCTCCTTTCATTTGTAATATCTCTTTAATATATTCTTTTGTAACTGACATAGGACTGAGGTTAACACACAGCGCAAGCGCACGGAATAGCACGGCACCAGCCTAAACACTGAGACTGTGACTTTCCTCTATCTTTGGGCAAGCATGCGCAGTGAGGTGTTTTGAGGTGTACCAAGTTGAATGCCTGCCAGTCTCGGTATGACTCTGCGAGGGGCGCCAGGGACGGCAACGGATGACGTCACGGACATGCGCTTTGGCAACCGTGAGGTCCGTTTAGCCCTTAGAATCTTAGGTCTATGAAAGGAGATGTTCTAACATCATTACCACCTGTGCAGTCTACCGACAGAGCAGTGTAGGCGACAGCCATGCTATGGACGCAGGTTTGTGACGTCACGCGTATGCTCACTGCTCACCTGTGGAATTTATCTGCCAGTACTGCCCTCTCTTACTGGGGAAGGCGTTGATATGGTACACCCTTACCATTGGCTCCCCTGCTATGACCCCCTTATGACACTGAATGTAAGTTTATCATATCCATCTGTATACCCTTTACCTATAACGCCATTAATTAACCACACCAGGTGCTAACAATCACTGGCCCAATTAGATCCCTTTTTAAGAACGCATGTCACCCTGCCTACAGTACCACTCCTAGTAGAAGGCTCAGGCCGAAACGCGTAGGAGCAGGTCTAGTAGGCAGGATCCCCTGTTTTGTCCCCTTCTTGGGACATGTTTACATGCTATGAGCTTTTGCTCCTTGTTTCCTCCCCAGATACTGCTGTGTACCTGACTTAAAGTGACGTATTCTCTATTTGCTGCTGCAGGCCAAGGTGTGCTTTTCTGACTGCATTATGTGTGTCTTTCATTGAGTTTTTTTGACATTGTGTCACTTTGTATTTACCCCTGACTCAAGGGAGATAGAAGTGTACTGCTGTTTCACTGTATTGACCACGTAGCCTAGCCACCTTGTCTGGCCTGTTGTTAGCTTTACTGTTTCTACCTTGTCAGGTACTGTAGAGCATTTATCCTGTCTATTTTTGGCTTCTGCAATGTACCTATAGGGATTTTTTTGGTTGGAGGATATAACAAGTTTTGCTATACACAGGGGATCCATGCCTTTATTTTATCTTTCTGTGCTTTGTATTTTAACTTTTTGTTCTGTGACAACCCTTAATAAAATTTTGTGATTTTGTACTGCCAGGCAAACTAGAGTGCTTTTTGTTCAGGGCTCTTTTTTTTCTCTTGCAATATATATATATATATATATATATATATATATATATATATATATATATATATATATATATATATATATATACATACTAGCTGATATACCCGGCGTTGCCCGAGATGTAAATGCGTAATAGGTAGTATTATTTATAAATCGTGGAACAATAGGTGACTATTTGTTGTAAAGGTTGGATAATAATGTTGAAAGGAAAGATGGAATAAAGTGGAGTGGAGGGAAGGGTTGGAGGGGGGGAAGGGTTGGAGGGGAGTGGAGGGGGGGAAGGGTTGGAGGGGGGAGGGGTAGAGGGGGGAGGGTTGGAGGGGTGTGGAGGGGGGGGAAGGGTTGGAGGGGAGTGGAGGGGGGGAAGGGTTGGAGGGGGGAGGGTTGGAGGGGAGTGGAGATGGGGTTTGGAGGGGGGAGGGGTTGGAGGGGAGTGGAATGGTTGGAGGGGGATGGGTGGAGCAGTGGGCATATGTATTGTCTTAATTTATGTATCCGCTTGCCCCCCCCCACCCCGTCCGGGCATCCATTACCCGCTGGCTCGGCGGCCGGCCGCCCCCTCTGCTTGGTTCCACGATGGCTCGGACCTCTCCCCCCCGGTTCCCCGATGGCTCGGACGCTTCCGCCCGCGCCGGCCGCTTGTTCCCCCGATGGGTTGTTCCGGCCCACGAAGGCGCATGCATGCGGCGGCAAGAGGGGTCCTGGCCTGAGGCGGGAAGTTGCGCGCCTGAAATAGGTGAGTTAGGGGGGACATAATTTAGTGATTATTGTGTGCTCCCCCGGCCGGCTGCTCCCCTGCTCGTTCCTGGGCGGTTGAGGCGGGACGTGCAGGGGCGTGAGGCGCAGGGGTGTGAGGCGAAGGGGTGTGAGGCGCAGAAGTGAAAGGTGTGAGGCACAGGGGGTGTGAGGCGGGAGGGGTGTGAGGTGCAGGGGTGTAAGGTGTGAGGCGGCATTTTGTAATAACTTACCTGGGCGACGGCTGGTGCACATCGGGTGGTAAGCCATCTTGGAGAGGCGCACGCGGTGTGAGTGTTTGTGTACTGTAAGTGGTTTAGACTGTTAGACCCCACCGGCCAATGAGAGTTGATTGACTGAGCAATCTGATTGGCCAGAGGCTGGGACCAATCAGATTGCCCATAGGGACAGTGCGACAGTGCACATACAACGGTTTCAGAAATATAGATATAGATTTAAAATGAAAGGAACAAAATGACAATTTGCATAAGAGATTTTATAATTATGCCAACAACAACACAAAGGGGGCTATTTGAAGGAAAAAAATACAAAATCCTAGAAAATGGTATAAACAAACCTTGTGCGACCGCCAATCGGCATTGTTAAAGCTGCTTCTAATGCACTGATCGTGGCGTTTGTGTGCAGTGTGTCAGGTAGCACTCCTAGCACAATCAAAGTATTTACATTTGGAAAAGGGGGCATGTCAACTGTTTTGCCCTGCCACAGCAATTAAAAAAAAAATACATAGTAGATTGTTACATCATTATTATTCACACCTACATTTTGGCAATTTTTTTGCCCACCTCAGAGATGGCAGTAGTGATTCAATATTCTCCAATGCATTCGATTAGCCCCATATAATCATGGCAATAATTAAAGGTAATGATTGCAATTATTAGTTGAAACATAAATTAGAGATATACAGAAAAAAGGGTGGTGTAAATAGCGCTAAAAGACTAAAGTAAAGTGCATAAAGAATGATATAACAATAAACAATATAGAGGGTGTGTAATAATGCACCCAAATCTATTAAATATAGGGCAAGGCTGCCAGATAAAACTAACCCAAAACACAGTTAGTGCAAGAACAAAAAACAACAATACAAACCGGCGCCTTAAAGTCCAATATAGGAACAAATGTGGAGTCCAAGAATTGTGACAATATCCAATAGAGGAGAGTCCAATCTTTAACTTCAGGCTCCACAGCAGGGATTTACATACGTGATGCAAAAGAGAAAAGAAAAACAATCATAGTGCAACAATGTTAAATGCAAACAAATAGGGGTTACAAGACAAGACAAACATAAAACAATGACAAGTAGGCTGACAATTAATAAAGGAGTATATTTAATGAACAACTAAAAAACGCCTGGAGCAGATATCGGATCCGGTTTGTAAAACCGGAATCCTACTTACAAGACATCCAATATAAACAAGCAGGGGTACACGGTGATTGATCTCCGGCAGCAGCTGCTGATAGGCTCGTGGCAATCAGGGGAAGCTCCGATCACTTCCTAGGTTCTGCGTCCGGATGTGCATTACCATAGGTTGGTCTCCGGTTCTCCTGGTGCCAGCTGCCGCTCCGTTACCGGAAGTAAGTCACTGGGGGCGGGACAAATGTCCGAAACTCCCTTCTCCCGCTTGTGTATCTGAACAAGCTCCTGTAGTGCTCTGCTCCAATGCAATTACTCTCTTCCAACTGCCCTAAATTAGAGATAAGCGCACTGCTTATGTTATGTTACTTAGAAGCATGCAATAAAATGTACAGATGTAGCTTACACTACCCATGACCACAAGAAGGTGCGAGAAGAGAACCGTGTGAACATTTTGTTGTCCGTGCTTCATCCGCGAACTAGCGGTGGCTCGTCTCCAGCTCAGCTACAGTGAGCACAGCTAATTATAATGTTGTTATTACAGTTTAGTACGTGTGGCTTGCAGGTGGCGCACTGAATATCTTTGCCTATGATACTCGTGAGCCGTAAAAGGGGCCGCGGGGAGCCGCATATTGCTAATAAATGCCAGAGATTTAAACTTGGTGTTTTGTGACGCAGAAAAGTAAGTCTTGGCACATCTGTACTGTACTTAAACGTGATGCTTTTAGGGTCAGTTTTGTTTTAGAATTAAATTACTGCATACAGTATGGCAGATGGCCCATTGCACACAGGACTGTATCTGTGCCCTTGCATGCCAGGAACTTCACCTGCGTTGCAAAAAATGATACAATGTAGAAATGTCTCGCTTTAAACACGGTCTTTCTTTGCTTAATTACCTTGTACTTTTCATCAGAAGTATTGTAGCAGGTTCACACTAGACTCAAAACACTATGCATTAATCAAGTTTGTCTCCATGTGTACATGGCATGGAACATTGCACTTACTATATGTGTGTAGCCATGTACCCCTGCCCCCCTTACCTTTGATGCTTGTGCGGGGAAAGGGTAGTTTAATGCGGCTGTAGCGGCATGTTGGGAGTTGCGGCGGCATTGCGGGAGGCAGCTGAGGGGCGTCCAGATCGCCGGGAGCTCCCGCCATGTTAGATTTGCCGCGCATGCACAGAAGCCCTTGTGCATGAGCAGAGATAGTCGGAGGCAGCGGCGGCCATGTTAGGAGCTGGCGCATGCACAGACATTGGTAATTGCGGTGGCCATTACATACAATGCTCCGCAAGGGAACTACAAGCCTCATAATGCTTAGGGGCAGTGAATCAGGTGGGCAGCGTTAGCCAATAGGGCTGCTAGAATCTCCTGAGGGAAGATTGTTACATTTGGCGTACTCAGAGTGAGAGTCAGTTGGAGCCAAGACAGACAAGAGGAAGGTAGGGTTTGAGTGTCAGTGGCACTCAGACCAGGCCAGAGAACCCCCCTTAGAACCCAGATAGGCCCCAATCAAAAGAGTTTGCAGTTGCTTCAGGGAAGATCCCTAGATAGGGACCCTTCCCCATTTTACTGTTAGTGTCAGGGACACAGTGAAGACGATGCGCGGTGATTCGCGGCCTTTGGTCTGGGATCAGACCACACTCAGAAAAAGAGACTCTTAAAGGTGAGAGCCTCCTACCGGAGACCACCCAATGCAGAGGCGGAGGCCATCGTGGACGACGATGTCGCTAGATCAGTGGATCCTCATCGCTATATTGGCCGCACTGAGTACTGGAGTACTCGGAAGGTACCTCAACAAAGTGCACCAACAGTTCACAGGGTAGCGCTACTCCATACACTTTTGGGTGGGTCTGAACATTTGGGAAAAGGACATCAGGGTATTGGTGCCTAGCACCTAATGTACTTTGGGGACACTCATTGGTGGTACTGAGTTGGGGTGTTCACTATACTGTGTGGTAGTGTTATGGTATATGTGCATTCAGTAATGGTTGTTATAATATACTGTTTGTGTTTACTATTACGATTGGTTCCTGTGAGGGGCTCCTCCCACTGTGCTGGATCCCTCGCAGGTTGATGCGCTGCACCGAGGTGATAATTATACCACCCCAGGCTCCCAGAGGTGGAGGCTTAGGTCTTCTGTGAGCCAAAATGTTATTTATTTATTTATAAAATATTTTACCAGGAAGTAATACATTGAGAGTTACCTCTCGTTTTCAAGTATGTCCTGGGCACAGAGTTAAGACAAATAATACATGTTTACAAATACAGTTACATAATGAGCAGGGTATACATTATATATACAAGACATTGCATGCACAGTTAAAGATAATTTATATTATGGGCGTACTGTATGAAACAGTTACAGACCAGATTAAAATGTGTGACAGCCTTAGATTTGAAAGAACTTAGACTGGTGGTGGATGTAAGAGTCTCTGGTAGGTTGTTCCAGTTTTGGGGTGCACAGTAAGAGAAGGAGGAGAGGCCGGATACTTTGTTGAGCCTTGGGACCATGAACAGTCTTTTGGAGTCTGATCTCAGGTGATAGGTGCTGCATGTGGTAGGGGTGAGGAGCTTGTTCAGGTAGCTGGGTAGCTTGCCCATAAAGAATTGGAAGGCAAGACAGGAAAGGGGAACTTTGTGCCTAGACTCGAGTGATGACCAATCTAGTTCTTTGAGCATTTCGCAGTGATGTGTGTTATAGTTGCATTGGAGAACAAAATGACAAATTGAGTTGTAGAGGGTGTTAAGTTTGCTAAGGTGGGTTTGAGGTGCTGAGCCATATAATATGTCTCCATAGTCAATAATTGACATTAGCATCTGCTGTGCGATAAGTTTTCTGACCAGGAGACTTAGGGAGGATTTTTTCCTGTAAAGTACCCCTAGTTTGGCATAGGTCTTGGTTGTCAGGGTATCAATGTGCATTCCGAATGTTAAGTGGGAGTCAAACCATATGCCCAGGTATGTAAAACTAGTAACAGGAGTTAGGGTGGTGTTAGTGTTGGTTCTAATCTGGAGCTCAGTCGCTGGAAGCTTTAAAAATTTAGTCTTGGTCCCAAACACCATTGTTACAGTCTTGTCAGTGTTTAAAAACAGTTTGTTTTGGGAAATCCAGTTTTCGAGTCTGAAAAAGTCAGACTAAAGTATGTGTTGAAGGTCAGAGAGGCTATGGCTGTGTGCATATAGGATTGTGTCATCTGCATACATGTGTATTGAAGCTTCAAGACAAGCTGTGGGAAGATCATTGATGAACACTGAGAAGAGTAGGGGCCCCAGAACAGAGCCGTGCGGGACGCCACAGGTGATATCCAGGGGGCTAGAGTTAGAGCCAGAGATGGACACATGTTGGGATCTACCTGATAGGTAGGACTGAAACCAATGGCAGTACGGGTAATCTCTTTAGTCAGTGGGGAAGAGGGCTACATGGATACAAAACCTGCTTATATGATTTATTCTGCATTTCAAGGGAGTACAAATAAGAGGGCAACTCTGACATCTATCAGTATATCACTGGAAAGTACCCATTCTATGAGAAGAAAAAAAAGTGCAGACAAATTCTATTAGACACAAATTAATGATTGCTTTATTACAATAGCGCAAGAGGATGGGTCTGTTTGATTGTGGTAACTCACAAAGGAGAAAGTGCAACGCTGTGCTCACCACAAACAAGGCGGGACCCCGGGAATGAGGTGGGAAATGGTAGTAATGCACCCCACAGCCACGGGGCCACATCTAGTTAGTGGGTTGGTCATCGTAGCCAGGTCGGGGTTGGAAAGGTTAGAGTTCTTGTAATACTTGCTGAGGTCATAGTAGGAGAGGTCCGGATCATAGAAGGTACTATTACCCAAGGTCGGGATTGGAAATAGTAGAATAGTTGCTGTCCGAGTGTCAAGGTCAGTGTTGGAGAGATGCGGAGGGTCAGAGGTATGCTGGGGTCAGTAAGCCAGAGGTGCGGGGTCTGAAGGTAAAGCTGGGTTGGTACACGAAGCAAGATACAAGGCAAGACGAGACTGCGAAAGGCAAAGGAGAAGTGAAACAACGATACATGAATCTATGCTCAGCCAAAGTGCCAGTGGCACTGCTGAGCATGTATAGGCCCGAGTAGCCAATGCGACAGGGCGCGGAGGGAAGGCGTGACCTCATCGGAAGCCATGATTGGTTAGAGCAGTGCAGGAGACAGGTGGGAGTGTGTAATGTGATCAGTGCTGTCACAGAGTTTGGACGCGCTGCACATGTGTCACGTGCGCGCGCAGCGTGCTGTCGACATGTGACACAATCCGGAGCTGGAACCTTCCCCAACAGTACTTGATGACATCACCTGTGCACCTGGGCATGCTGTGCGGCCTGCGGATGTTTTCCTGGAGGTAGTGCCGCGCGTGAACTGAGGTATGGCGGGAGTGCGCCATAAGCGGCGCGATTCCTGAATCCTCACAGTACCCTCCCTTTATGAGCGACCTCTGGGCGACTCCAGCATGGCTTGAGTGGGTACTCTGATGAAACCAACACAAAATATGCGTTCCCCGGCGCTATAACTTAGACATAATGTCCAAAATACCGTAGTCCAAATGTCAGTCCATAAATACTGGGCAGACTCCGGATTCAGATGTTGGATTCTCCAAGGTAAGTCTTAGACAAATGAAATTGTCCTTGTAGGGTATCTCCGTGGGTTGTCCTGGGAAATAAACAAAGGACACATCAATTGCGCAGTACCTAGAACAAGGACACTTAACTAAAACTATAAAAAACACTACAATTTCATTCGTCTAAGACTTACCTTGTCCGCCAGTGTGGCAGAATTAGGAAGTCCCTTCAATGGGATAAAATGTGACTGCTTTGAGAACCAGTCAAAAATGACAAGGATAGTGTTCATTCCTTTAGACACGGGCAGTTCAGCAATAAAGTCCATGGACAAGTGGTTCCAATGGCGTTCCAGTATAACGAGAGAATGTAAGAGTGGCGCGCGATCGAGTCGCCATCCCTTGATGTCAGTGACGCGCAGAAGAGAGGCTTCCCTTGGAGCCGTCTCCAGGCTTCATTCCCCTTCGGATGATGGGCATGCATGGTGCGTGACTGGCGCGTGATCGGATCGCAACACCCTGACGTCGGTGATGCATGAGGGGCATAGCTCGTCCATAGACACAATCAGGCTGCACAATAGAGCGCACCTATAAGCACATCCTCTCTGGTTCCACCCCACTTCCCATTGGAGGGAAGTTCCTTTTATATCTGCTTAGCCCATAGTTCCTTTTATATCTGCTCTACCTTTGCTGAGCATAACCTTGTGTGACGCTGTGCCTTGAAGCATTCAGTTCTTGTTCCTGTCTTGTGCCTTGCCTGCCTTGTTCCTGATCTCCCTGCTGCCTGACCCTGCTCTGTTCACTGGACTCCTCATCTCTCCAATTCTGATCTGGCTACGTACGACCATCCTGCTCCCTTCAACCCTGACCATGGCAAAGTACCCCGATCATCCGCTTCTCTCCAACCCTGACATTGGCAACGTACTCCAATGACCCGCTACTCTCCAATCAAGGCCTGGCAAGTATAACGTTTATATTAACAGAGTTGATCCGAGAAGTATCAGAAATGTTCCCCCTATGTCTAGCACTCAATGCTGGATATTAGTAGACGGACAACAATAGTCCAACAGTTAATTGCTGTTAGTCGGTCTATTGACCCAAAGGAACTGGAAAGATCAAAAAATAATAGTTTTATTTAATTTCATATAAAGATTAAAAACATATATGCACGTTAAAAAGTCCCCATAATGAAGTGGCTGATAGAGCAGCTGGTAATGGTAAGTATATCTCTCTGAAATAGATTCAGACCGCTCTATATAGACATCGAAATGTATTGCATCAATTGTTGCTCAGGTCAGCAGTATATCTGTACTGTAGCATATTTTATCATATGTATCAATAAAAGGCTGTTAGAGTATCAGTTTTATGGTGAATATGTTACACCGAAGATTTACGTGATACACCTGTTCCACCCTGAACAGAGATTCTGCTGGGACAATATATTCTCAAATGAAATAGGTTGTCAGCTGATGTGTATATCCCATAATCGTCAGATAGTAACCAAGTTCAATATCACTTTCAAGTATTACATAGTACAGTATATCCGATGATAGAAAAACTGCAGGGTTATATTCCTAATTGGTATATCTTACTGCTGCGTAAATAGGCAACACATACGTATAAACACGGAGGGTGTATGATACTTAGAGAGTGGATATATTCTACTGATTACACACTATCCTCCGTGATATTATACCATGATAGAACAGCGTATACAGTAGTTCATGTCTGTGTATATAGTTAGCCTGCCACAGCAATAAAGTGCCTCTCAGTCTTTACAACCAAATTAAATACCACACTACAGTCAATGCTGCAACACTTGGTTACTTGGTTACATATGTGGATGTATCTCACACAGATCACTGGCATAGTATATAATATATATTGTCGCAATATTGTGGTATATGTGTTGCAAAGAGTGTTGCAAAGAGAGACCACGGCGGGTCATATGTAAAGAAAGCACAGCCGCTGATACAAGCCTGACTGCTGCCTGAGCCGGAGGATTTCGCCACTTCTGATAACATCACATGCATGACGTCCTACGTATCCCGACGCACGTTTCGTGACGCTTCTCTTTGGATAACTATATCCCCCTATATTCATTTATCAATTCACCATGAGTGCGTGCTTATAAGGGACTCATGTGACCTTGGTCACTGTCTTGTCTGCGTTCTAATTGATTTTCCCTATGCACCTGGTGTTTATGTTGTATTTACAAGCTATTTGGAATTGAGCGTTATTATTATCTATGTTCTTCTAGCTCTATCCATTCTTATTTGAGCTTCTTAGAGTTCTGTTGCAGTACCAACTTGCTGCTTTATTTTATCCTATGATCTTCACAAAGCTAGAAATTGAAATACTGTATGAGCTAAGTGTATAGTACCTGAGATTTCCATAATTCTCTTCATTAAATATCAATGATTTGAGATGCATAGCGACACTGCACATTTTAGTCACTGTATCTTGTTGAATGTTAAGAATTGTTTCCCCTAGGCAGAATAGGCCAATTTAGTATCAGTAAATCTGTATCTCCTTCGGGGGCTAGTAGTTCTGAGTATAGTTTAACCAGGTGGCCACAAATCAATGGTTCTATTTATATACTGTATTATGCTTGAACTTACAATGCAGCATGTTGAAACTAATAATTGTGTTTTCATTTGATCTACTGTATCAGCATCCCTTTCTAACCTTTTGTAGTACTACATTATACCTAAATTCCTATTTCTTTTCTGATTAAAATGAAAAAGCAGAACACCTGAATGTCTAGAGGCTGTTCTGCGGAGAGAGAAAAAACCTAGGTTCACGTTTCTGTATAAAAAATTATTATGCTAAGTTGAGATAGCTAAATAAATGTTTAATAATGTACTGACTGCAAATGTATATTCACTAAATGTTGTGATTACATCTGGTAAATTTTTAATTTCATATGTAGTGGGAAGGACTAATATACTGTAGCTTTCTAGGAATTCCATAATGAGCAAACTTACACTATACAGACAAACAAAAACAGTCCTTAGTCATGCTATTCTCAGTCATGCCTCATGAACCTACTATTTTTACAGTGTCTTTTACAGTTATTAAAACTTTCAGCAGCTTTAAAGATACTGATTTAGTCATTATAAAAAGTAGACAATCTATTCACATGAATGGTTATTTATCTTTTTTTTTAAACTTTGTTTTTATTTGTTTTGTTTACAAGGTACAGTATCACGTTACATATATTGGAGTCACATATTCTTTCTGCTGATGGTAACACCGCACCCTGTATCCTATAGCTTCACAGACAAACACTGACAGACACACATTGTGAGGGAGGGGGAGGTGGGGGAGGGGGGTGGCGAAGTAGCTAAGTCAGCTTGACCTCTGTCTACTTTCCAAGCTCTTAGTTATCCACTATGCCCGGCACTTGTGGGCATGGCTCCCGACATCTTTCTGGTGGCCTGTCTCCGTCCTCTTATCCTACGTCAGGACCGTCTCCGTCCAATCAGAGGAGAACTCACTCAAGTCTATCAAAGCCATATGGTGGCAGTGCTCACCCCTTGAATGCGCTAACCGTGGCAGCCATACCTTTGGAAATTTGGGCCGGTGTCGTTAACCAAACTCGTCAACTTTTCCATCTGGCATATGAACCAAATCTGATTTCGAATTTTCTCAATGGAAGGAATCGCATTCTGTTTCCATAATGCTGCGGTCTCGCATCTCATCACTGTTGCAAAATGAGCTATCAATTTGTTACTTTTAGATAACAAACATCGCGCATGTATACATTTATGCCTCTTGAATTGTTTAATTAGTTTATCCATCACTGCATTGTATGTTGACACATTGTGTAGTATAATATACCCATGGGGGATTGTTAACAATTTTATTTGTGCAATCACCCTATATAAAATGTGCAATACAGGTCCTGTATACCCCTATCCCCTTCCTATGGCTAGTACCCGATGCATTTGTCCTATTAGAACTTTATTTATGTGCCATCAGCAGGAATGTGGCTGTTTGAGATCATCAGCCCACTTCTGCCTATTGAATGCCTTTGCCCGAGCACTGGTTGTAACATTGTACAATTTCTGAGTCCCCACGCATGCGCAATATGCTTGGGCAGAAATCGCAAAGAATTTCTAAGTCCCCGCGCATGCGCAACACGCACGGGCCTGAATGAAATTATTTCTAAGTCCCCGCGCATGCGCAACATGAACGGATAGAAATTGCAAAGAATTTCTAAGTCCCCGCGCATGCGCAATACGCATGGGCCAGAATGGTATAATTTCTAAGTCCCCACGCATGCGCAATACGAACGGGTAGAAATCGCCAAGAATTTCTAAGTCCCCGCGCATGCGCAACACGCACGGGCTTGAATGAAATTATTTCTAAGTCCCAGCGCATGCGCATTATGAACGGGCAGGAATTGGCCAAATTTCAAAGTCCCCGCGCATGCGCAATATGCACGGAACTGAATGAAATTATTTCTAAGTCCCCGCGCATGCGCAATACGCACGGGCCAAAATGGAAATATTTTCTTAGTCCCCGCGCATGCGCAGTAGACATTATATGCGGCACTTATGATCTATGGCCTTAGAAGCTCTGCCAACGATCGGAAAATCATGAGAACATGGCAAAATAAAGGTACAATGCTAAGGATTCCACAGAGATTGCATTTCAGTAGCATTTGAGCAGTTTATTGAGTCAGTTTGGGCGCGAGCTCAGTGCGCATGTGCAACAGCTGATAGCTATTGATTTTGCAATTACGGTACTGCAAGGGTATAAAAGGGTTCAGCCCTCTCTCCCCCAGTAAAATTTGTCCCTGAAGAAGCACCTTTGCTGGAGGGAAACGCGCGTTGGACGCGCAATGTTGTCAGTCTCCTACTTGGAGCTGTTTTAATGTAGTGTCTGCAGTCTCCTGTTTCTATCTGTGTAGACCCCAGTAGTCAGTTATTTATTTATCTTCACGGTCAGTGTGCCTGCATTTCCTGCACTCCATGTGAGGGGTTTTCACAGTATTCCACTGTGAACTCACCCTAATATTGCTGTGGTTGGCAGTTTCATTATGCTGTGAATTTACTATCATTATCACTGCACGTGCCAGCTCTATCACGTAAGCACTCGCATTCTAACACACTGTTAATGTTTCATTGAAGTGCGTAGTGATATCAAACATAGCAGGATAGCTGGATATTTAATCTACCGGTCGCTGACTTGTACATATATATACACACTTACCATCTGGTCTCACAATTGCTCCAGAGGGGTTAATACCCTGACTCTTTCCTCTATATCCCACCAACATTAAGTGGTCAACTGGGATAGTATAATCCTACAATTGATGACACGGATGCTTGATAGCGTTGATTTAATATATTTTTAAACTCACAGTACACAATTCTTTGGTAATATATGTTTTAAGTAAATTTATTAAAAGTTAACTTTTACACTTTGTTGGTGTGCATTTAAGTGAATTCTTTTAGGGGGCACATCCATTTTGTGTTTCCCCTTCCCCTTTTTCCAATTTGTTACTTGCTCTGGATACATCTTTTGTTGGTCTGTTAAGCAAGAACAGCCACGGATCTAGTTTGAGTTTGAGGCCCAAAATTCTCTGTTGCCAATCTCTAATTTGTTCCCATAGGGGGGCTATACGAGGGCAAGACTACAGCATGTGCAACAGATCTCCTCTTTCCCGCATTGCCTAGGGCAGAGCGGGGAATATCCTGGAACAAACTTGGATAATTTGACCGGGGTGAGGTACCATCTCATTAACACCTTTTATGAGTTCTCCTTTAATGTGGTATAGACTGAGCTTCTGCCCACCGCGTTGAAAATATCGGTCCAGTCGTCGTCCTCTAATGTCTCCTCAAGATCCGATTCCCACTGGGCCATGAAGCTAAGTTTCTGTCCGTTGTCCCTAACTGAACCGATCACATCTCTGTATAACCCAGATATCAGTCCCTTTGTGTCCGAGCCTCGGGTACAGAGCTTTTCAATATTTGTTAGTGGTGGTCTAGTTGTGTGTTTTGTATAAAATGCTCGGACCTGGAGGTATCTAAAGAATTCTGTGTTAGGGAGGTCCTTTTCTGACTTAATTAGCTCAAATGTTTTAATAGTGTTTCTGCCCTCCAGGTCTTTCAGTCTCGTGATCCCCCGACTATTCCATATACTAAAACTTTTGCTGTCCAGCCCTGGAGCAAAATCTGGGTTGCCACACAGCGGAGCCATCAATGAATTTCTTGAGGTCAATGAGCATCTAAATTTAGAGGCCTCCCACACCGCTAATGAGTTCAACATAGAGGAAAATGGTTTACACAGCGTGGCGAGACCAGATTTAGGATACCAGATTAAGTTGTGCAGCTCTAAGGCGGTGCACATCTCGCTTTCCAATGCTACTCATCTTCTTGAATTTGGGTCTGAGTGCCAATGTACAATTTGGCACAATTGGGCCGCCTTGTAGTAAGCCATCAAGCAGGGCACCGCCATGCCACCATTCTCCTTAGGTCTTTGCAAAATCTTTGCTTTAATCCGTGGTTTCTTATTTTTCCAAATAAATTTGGAGATCTGTGATTGCATAGCCCTTATATCTGATATTACCACGGGTATCGGAAGAGTCTGAAACAGATATAATAACCGAGGTAGAAGATTCATTTTAATGCTATAGATTCTCCCGATCCATGAGATTCCATATGAGGACCATTCCTTAAGGTCTGCTCTCAGGGACCGTAAGAGTCTGGGATAATTTGCCTGATATAGAAATTTGAAATCTTTTGTGATGTTTATTCCGAGATACTTTATAGCTTTAGGTTGCCAATTGAAATTAAAGTTGAGCTCTATTAATTTCTCTGACTCTTTTGGAATGTTCAGGCTAAGAGCTTCTGATTTGGACTGATTGATTTTAAAGCTGGGTATGTTGTTAAATTTGTCTAGGAGATCAAAAAGGTTGGGTAGCGAGATCAGGAGTTTTGATAGGGTCAAGATGACATAATCCGCATATAATGCTACTTTGTGATAAAATTTGGATTCCGGTGATGTCCTTGTTTCTTCTAATCTGTGTCACTAGTGGTTCCATGCATAGGGCGAACAACAATGGCGAGAGCGGGCAGCCCTGTCTTTTACCACTTTTAATGCTGAACAGCTCTGAGGGGAAGCCCTGATGTAGGACCCTTGCTGCTGGCTCTGTGTATAACGATTTTATTGCCCTTAAGATCTTTTCTCCAAAGCTAAAAGCCTCAAGCATGGCCTCTAGATATGGCCAGTCTATTCTGTCGAAGGCCTTTTCTGTATCTAAGCTTAACATTATCCCTGGGATCTTGTTGGCATTGATGTAATCAATTATGTCTATGATCTTTCTGGTGTTGTCGGCCACTTGTCTATCTCTAATAAAACCAACTTGATCCGGGTGAATCAGCCTCGGCAGAACAGCACTCAGTCTATTGGCCAATAATTTTGCGTATATTTTGACATCCGAATTTATTAGGGAGATCGGCCTGTAACTCTGACAATTTGAGGGGTCTTTATCTTTTTTATGGATTAAAGAGATTGACGCTTGGAGCATCTGGCTCGGGAATGACTCCCCTGTTAGGACTGCATTGAACATCCTTAACATGTGTGGAGCCAGAATCTTACTGAATCTTTTATAATAAAGGTTAGAAAACCTGTCCGGGCCTGGAGCCTTTGAAGGTTTTAAGTGTTTTATCACCTCTTCTAGCTCCTCTAGTGAAAACTCAACCTGAAGTGCCTTGTGCTCCAACCTTCCCAACCTCGGTAATGCAGAGTCTGCTAGGAAGCTCTTTAAGGCGCTACTCGTCTTTACGTTGTGGCTCACCTTCTCCCCGTCATATAGCTTTTCATAATATGACTTAAACTCTCCTACTAGATTTTTGGGGTTAGTGGTTAACTCTCCTTTTTGATTCTGAATTGAGGGTATATTATAATTTGGCTGCCTATTCCTGATCTTGTTAGCCAGCAAGGTGTCCGGCTTGTTTGCTTTTTCATAGAATTTCCTCCTAGTCCAACTCAGTGATTTCTGGGTGGAGGGCTTGGTTATGGTAGCATCGGCCCATACAATTAACGCTTTGGGTTAGTTTCAGGGGGTCTTGAACATTGAAGAGCATAGAGGACTTCTACTATGTTCATTTGGTAGAAAGCTCAGTGAAATCTGGGGCTCAAAAATATTCCAGCAACAAGAGACTATAGAGGTCTCATTTAAACTTTGAGATAACTTCCTATGAAATATGTGGATAGGATCAGGCCCGTAGATATTTATTTGGAGTATATATGCGGGGGTAACCAGTGATGAGCAATAAGACAATGCTTTCCTGGCCTCACTCACATCAAAGCGTGCAGCATCCAGGAAAACAAACGGCATAGAATATTCTTATGTATCCTTGGTACACTTGGAAAACACTCCCTTAGACTTCCATATGTCTTCTCCAATAAGATAAATGACTATAGTTACACAAAGTCAGATGTACCTTATGACTTCTTGAATTCTGAACCTGATCGTTGTCCTCCGGCGTGCTGTCTGCGGAAGTGAAATAGAGCAAAAACGAAGAAACTGCAATGCACCACCAAAAAGAAGGAGGCGTACAAAAAACGCTTTCATGGATCTTTGACAAATAGACCGACAAGTTTTGCGCTTAGTGCCCTTTCTTGAGGTCCCTTCTGAGTTAGCCTCCGCGGGACTTTTAAATACCCCGCTTTCCTGGCATAAAAAGCTAGGCTTCGCGTCATCACACATCAGCTGGCAAGCTGGTGCGTCATCATGCTAGGAATCTAACACAATAAAAAAATCTAAAACAACTTTATTAACAAAAATACATTTAAAACAAGGAAACAGGAGTTGCCAAATCCTTCCACATAACTCCTACTACCTTCATATTTAAATAAAGTAACTAGCAAATGGCAACACACTATCACCGAACAGTTAAAAACAAAGTATCAAAAAGTCATAGCTACTGTACCACATTATTTGCAAAACAAATCATTCAACATAACTGTGTATAAAGATTGACAATGACTGCCTAAATAGGATAGAAAAATCATCAGTTATTAAAGAACTCTTTATAAATTAAATATATAGCCAGAGAATAATAAGATGAATTAAATCAAGCTGTAGAATAGATAACACAATATAATGCTAATATAGTGAAGATTATACCTATAAGTAAGAAGTGCAACTTAATCAATCAAATTTAGAAATATCACAAACATATTTTGCATATTTGAATACCCATTTTAAACTTATTTTTGCACTTATTTTAAGCTTATTACAAACTTTGGCAAAAAAGAGGGGGGGGTAGGGAGTGATCAACTAAATCATACTGATTGTAATGTAAATAAATGATAAATGTAATCGATAATTATCATAAACAATAGGTGCGACTGTGAATTGAGGTGAATCAGGGAAGCAAAAGGAGTACACAAATGTATGTGCTCCAAAAGAAAATTCACTTATGTGCACACTATGTGAGTATAAAATGTAACTTTTAATAAGTATACTTAAAACATATATTACCGTAACACTAGATGTAGTAAACCTTAAAAATAGATTAAACAATATGTACACAAGCAACAGAGTTGGCCTAAGGTATATATAAGTACGTTCCAGTATGGAATAGTAAATGAAACCTGTTTGGCCAAACAAAGTGCAACCAGGCAAGGTGAGTCAAAGTAACTAGCACGCAATAGCACTGTGATCAATCAGCCACAAGCTGCAGCAGGGGTGCGGCTACAAAGTACCTATGAATAGTAATAATAGTAACAGTAGAGCCAGCTCTGCCAACTACACTGTTGCTATGCTAGTGGAAAAACAGTGCCCAACACTTGCAATTACTAGCACAGTGAATGATTAGCCAGATGGTATAGCAGGGATATGGCTGAATTGAGTCCATAGACATTGATAATATCCCTAAAGCCCACCCTGCTAGCTACTCTATTTTTATATATACTGCACCGACACACTTTATTCGAGCAAATACCCAGTATGTACCTGGCAGATACCTGGAATGCGCCGCTCCTCACCTCTGACAAGCCCCGTTGCGTTTGCCTTCCCAGCCTGGGTTCATGCCTGGCTGATGGGCGGCTGATCTGTTAAATGATAATGATTAGGATTTAATAGGCTGCAATGCTTCGCGTGTCTACCAGATGGCATAAATTCATGAATTGTAATGCAGTATATATATATATACTGTGCAGTATTGCAGCCAGCGGGAATAAAATGCTTCAATCCCTGCTTGGAAAATACCTCAATGCACTCGGGCAGAAAACTGTCACAAACCTCAATACACCCGGGTATACCCGAATTCGTGGGACTAGCCGAGCTCGAATAAAGTGTGTCGCCAGTGTATGGCTATGCTAGTAATAAGACTGCAAATTGTCCCTGACGAAGCTCCATAGTAGGCGGGAAACGCGCGTTGGACGCGTTATCATGTCCCTAGCCCCTGTCATGGGGTTATTTTAATAAAGTGTGCCATTACCAGTCTTATTACTAGCATAGCCATATATATAAAAATAGAGTAGCTAGCAGGGTGGGCTTTAGGGATATTATCAATATCTATGGACTCAATTCAGCCATATCCCTGCTATACCATCTGGCTAATCATTCACTGTGCTAGTAATTGCAAGTGTTGGGCACTGTTTTTCCACTAGCATAGCCATATACCTAACAACAGTGTAGTTGGCAGGGCTGGCTCTACTGATACTATTATTACTATTCATAGGTACTTTGTAGCCGCACCCCTGCTGCAGCTTGTGGCTGATTGATCACAGTGCTATTGCGTGCTAGTTACTTTGACTCACCTTGCCTGGTTGCACTTTGTTTGGCCAAACAGGTTTCAGTTACTATTCCATACTGGAACTTACTTATATATATACCTTAGGCCAACTCTGTTGCTTGTGTACATATTATTTAATCTATTTTTAAGGTTTACTACATCTAGTGTTACGGTAATATATGTTTTAAGTATACTTATTAAAAGTTACATTTTATACTCACATAGTGTGCACATAAGTGAATTTTCTTTTGGAGCACATACATTTGTGTACTCCTTTTGATTCCCTATTACAAACTTTGGCACAACTTTATCTTTGGAGACACACAAATACACAACGCTCTCCACACAAACACGGTAAATATCTGGTGCAAAGAGGGAAATCAAGCATGTAGGATACACAGGTAAGTGACCACAGGGGGTCACTCATGCCCCTAATAGCTGCACTCACGATATAAGTAAAGGGAAATAGATACACTAAAAGTAACAGCATAGTAACTGTTACCACAAAACCCTCAAATGGGAACAGACCACCAGCGGCTACCACGATACCACTAAACACAGAACTAAAAAATAATAAACTGTTATTGACTGTAAAATCCGATGATAAACGGGGCACAATATATACAGTGTAGTTAAAAGACCCCAGTGACGAGGGAGATATGGTGGGTAAGTATAGGGGTGAATGCCAGATAGGCGATGTGGTATCACGGTTACAATGACTCCAGGGAAACAGAACCTGATGTAATTCAAACAAGGACTGATACAGAAAATATGTGTACCCTATACGGTATGACACAAGAGGGAAAACAAGCAAAGGCAGATAAGATACCACCAAACTACGTAGATGCAGCAAAACACTGTACTAGTCATTTACCAGCATATAATGGTAATTTGAAGAACCCTAGTACACAGGTCGTGAACAAGTGCTGTTGGAATTGTATTGTCCACTGTAAGTGGTGCAACACTGTGTCACTAAGTACTTAAAAGGAGCTATAGTTGCTTATACTGTAGCAAAAGCTCACCTATCCTAGTGTGAAGTGATAATCATAGACGGTCAACAAAGAACACTAGTGAGAACCTCCAGTGTATGTAAAAGGTACATAATAGGTATGGTACATTCATGCAATGGGTGAGATCAAACCTATCAACTAGACCATACGATCTGACCGAGATGCTTGCGAACTGCTTGTTACATAGTATCAACAGCCCCTGCGTCCACCTGCTCCGTCTCGTCAGTGTGACCATCAGAGGGCTGATGCCACTTTGCCCAACAGGTCAACACCTTCATTAATTGCTTAACCACAGGGGTTGTATATCTCATCATGTGTCGCTGCGGTTTGCAGTATATCGGAGAAACCCATAGGGCGTTCAAGATACGTACTGTTGCGGCACACTTTATTCTAACAAATCACCGGTTTGTCCCTGGCTTGTTCCTGGAATGCGACGCTGTTCACCCGGAGCATGCCGCGTTCCCAGCCAGGGGTCATGCCCGGCTGATGCGCGGTTGATGTGTTAATTGATAATGGTTCAGGATTTAATAGGCTGCAATGCTTCGCGTGTCCGCCAGATGGCATAAATTCATGAATTGTAATGCAGTATATATATATATACTGTATAACAACAACCCCTATAACCCCTAACATACAGTACTGTACACATACAGTACTGTATATGCACATCAATGATACTATAGGCCGTCCCCTGGCGAGATGTGTTTGCAGCAGAGAGAGATCCGCTGCTCTCTCTGTGCAAACATTGGCACATTAAAAATTATTTAAAATACATTTTTATTCATAGTGTAGATGTGCAGGGGGTCTCCGGAGCTGAACCGCGTTGATTTCAGGTCCGGGGACCCCCTGCTTCCCGAGATACAGCCCCCTTTATGAGGTGCCGGTATCCCTCTGCATTTAAAGGTCCCGATCACATGACCGCGGCATGTAAACCAAGCAGAGGGACACCGGCACCCCCTAAAGGGGCCTGTATCTCGGGAAGCAGGGGGTCCCCGGACCTAAAACCACAGCGGTTCAGCTCCGGAGACCCTCTGCACATCAACAGTATGAATAAAACACATATATAAATAAACACTCATTCCTTACCTTTGCGGCTATGTGCTACGGTAACGAAGCAGCATGACTGTATTTTTAATAATATTGTACAATGAGCAGGGGGTTCCCTGAGCCACAAATCAAAGCTCAGGGGACCCCCTGCTCCTGCACAATATTATTAAAAATACAGAAATGCTGCTTCATTACCATAGCTGATAACCGCTAAGGCAATGAAGGGGTTAACCCACCGCGCCCGCTTTATTGTGGGTAGCGGGGGTGGGTGAAGGGGGTATTTGGCCCTTGGTGTGAGTTTAGCACTTGCGGGGGGGTTGCAGGTGCACTTAACCCCTTCACGGCCGTAGCAGTTAATACCTCTACGGTCATGAAGGGGTTAATCCCTCCCGCTACCCCCCGCAAGCCCTAAACAACCATCGTTGGGGCTAATACCCCCTTCACCCACCCCCGCTACCCACAATAAAAAAATTCACACACAGCAGCCACCCAAAAAATAAATAAATAAATCTAAATAAATAAATAAATACATGAATATAAATATATAAATTTAAAATACATTTTTATTCATAGTGTAGATGTGCAGGGGGTCTCCGGAGCTGAACCGCATTGGTTTCAGGTCCGGGGACCCCCTGCTTCCCGAGATACAGCCCCCTTTATGAGGTGCCGGTATCCCTCTGCATTTAAAGGTCCCGATCACGTGACCGCGGCATGTAAACAAAGCAGAGGGATACCGGCACCCCCTAAAGGGGCCTGTATCTCGGGAAGCAGGGGGTCCCCGGACCTAAAACCACAGCGGTTCAGCTCCGGAGACCCCCTGCACATCTACAGTATGAATAAAACACATATATAAATAAACACTCATTCCTTACCTTTGCGGCTATGTGCTACAGTAACGAAGCAGCATGACTGTATTTTTAATAATATTGTACAGTGAGCAGGGGGTTCCCTGAGCCACAAATCAAAGCTCAGGGGACCCCCAGCTCCTGAACAATATTATTAAAATTACAGAAATGCTGCTTCATTACCATAGCTGATAGCCGCTAAGGCAATGAAGGGGTTAACCCACTGTGCCCGCTTTATTGTGGGTAGCGGGGGTGGGTTAAGGGGGTATTAGCCCCAATGATGGTTGTTTAGGGCTTGCGGGGGGTAGCGGGTGCACTTAACCCCTTCACGACCGTAGCGGTATTAACTGCTACGGTCGTGAAGGGGTTAAGTGCAACCGCAACCCCCCCGCAAGTCCTAAACTCACACCAAGGGCCAAATATCCCCTTCACCCACCCCCGCTACCCACAATAAAAAAAATTCACGCACAGCAGCCCCACAATTAATAAATAAATCTCAATAAATAAATAAATACATGAATAAATAAATAAATATATATATGTATATATATATAGAGGTATCAGTACCGTGTTAGCCGAGCTTCAATAATCAAAAAATAAATAGATGATACCGTTCTGTGGCTAACGAAATGCTATTATTTGTGCGAGCTTTCGAGATACACTGATCTCTTTTGAAGAAGAGATCAGTGTATCTCGAAAGCTCGCACAAATAAAAGCATTTCGTTAGCCACAGAACGGTATCATCTATTTATTTTTTGATTATTGTATTTATATATATATATACAGTATATACACACACATGATGAACCAATATACAAATAAATGTAGAAGGGTTATCAAAATCATACTGTACTACAAATAACACTTCTCCATACAGGCACACTACATTAAAATGAATTTCCTTTAATAATCCTAACTGATCTTAAAATCTAAATCATCAAATGCCAATGAAAAACCTCACATTCCAATCAATACATTGCATTTACATTGTATTTATGATGCATAAAATCTATGCACCATATACATTCTGCAAATGAATGTGAACAATATCATTGGAAGCTAAATACAAATACTGTACCTCCAAACAAGTAAACTATTTTAACCAATCAAGTAAACAAAAATCAATATATAAGTACCAACCAGAAAACAAAATTTAAAACCAAGGCTAACCCTTACAATACCAGGGATTACATCTATCTAAATGTAAAAAACTTTATACTGTACACACATTGAAGCATTGCAATAAACAACATACAGTACAGTACATCCCCTGTATCTCCCTGCCTTGAGTGTAATCTGTGTAAGGCCCCCTCCCCCTAATGTTTCTGTTAAATCTCCCTGCCTTGAGTGTAATCTGCGTAAAGCCCCCTCCCCCTAATGTTTCTGTTAAATCTCCCTGCCTTGAGTGTAATCTGTATAAAGCCCCCTCCCTCTAATGTGTCTGTTAAATCTCCCTGCCTGTGTTGCTGTGAGTGCAGTTTATGTAAATGTGGGGAGGGGGAGTGGGTTATAACCCCATCTCCTTGACTGTGATATGTGTAAAGCCTCCTCCCCCTAATGTGTCTGTTAAATCTCCCTGCCTGTGTTGCTGTGAGTGCAGTTTATTTAAATGTGGGGAGGGGGGGGGACCCGATGTGCATACTGTGAGGTCTAACCACCCTCACCCACTACCCACATACCGTTACCCCCCCATCCTGGCCACGGCCCCTCCGCTTCTGCAAAACTGACCAAAAATTAAAACATCCAAAGTAATGTCCCCTAACCCCTTAATCACCATAGCGGTTATTAACCGCTACAGTCATTAAGGGGTTAACCCACCCTCACCCACCACTCGGGACGCCTACATACCCTCCCATACTAACCCCTCACCCCGTGAGGCCTAACCCCCCTCACCCACTACCCGCAAGGGAGGCCTACCCACATACCGTTGGGGAACCCCCCCCCACCCCCAGTACCCACAATAAAAACAATACAGTGACCCACAATAAACATCAATGTATTTATTAAATACATTACCCAGCCCCTGTGCCCCCCCATAAATACAAGATTTATTTTTTTACAAACAGGGTTCATAACGCAGCCCCACGCGAGTCCCCGGTGGGCTGGCGGGGCACCTGACAGACCTACAGGGTACCAGCAGCCCTTTTAAAACAGGTTCTGGAGGCCTGCTGGTGGGTCCTGCCAGCACCATGGCCCCCAGGTGGTCTCCTTGGGTCACCGTGGGCCACAATTGTGTCCCCACGGTAGGCCCGCGGATGTCTGGGAGCCCCTGGTCAGACCCACAGGTGTCTGCGGGGCCTCGGGTGGTTCCCACGGGGGTCTGGGGAACTCACGGGTGCTCACTACGGGTCCGCGGTGCCCCCACAGAAGTGGGACCCCACAGCTTCATCCCCGCAGACTACGTGTCCGCGGTGCCCCCACAGATGTGAGGCCACCGCTTCATCCCCGCATGTGTCACCCGTGGAACCACCAGCCTGATACCCGTGAGATACCCGAGAAAACCGTGGTCTCCAGAGGTCTCACGCGGAACCACGGAACAAACCCTGAATGTTTGGCCTATACATTCAATACATACACCCCCCCCCCCACCCCAACACCTACAGTACAATAATGTGCAAAATAACTATTATCCAGATATGGATAATAGATTAATTGCCCATTATTAAAAACATTAACTAGCATATTCAAATAAATAATAAAGTGCTACTGACCTCATCAAGAATAAGTCTCCGTTGCCAGCAATATTCTTGTCTGTCCACAAAATACATTGCCAAAACAAAGCCAATACATTTCAATTACATTCAGATATCAATTAACCCCTTAAACACCTTATCGGATAATAACCGCAAAGGTAATTAAGGGGTTAAGCCACACTGGCCCGATACCCACCATTCACCCATGAATTTGTACAGTGGCTTCATCATGCAACTATATATACAGTATATATATATATACACAGATATATATATATATATATATATATATACTGCTGCGGCCAAGTTTATTCGAGCATTTGCCCGTTCTTGGCCGCAGCAGTAGCCTGGCGCGCGCCCGAGAGTGACGGGCGCGCGCCGAAGCAGCGGAAGAGCGCCCTCCGATCGGGGCGCTCTCCCTACCGCTGCCGGGTCCGCCGGGTCCCCCGGAACCCCCTGCCCCCGAAGACGCGTGACCGCGCGTCTATGACGCGTGGCACGCCGAGGGGCGGCCACTAGCAAGCCGGGATATCTCCCGGCTTGCGGATCTGGCCGATGCGCAATAAAGCGTGTCGGCAGTGTATATATATATATATATATATATAATATATATATATATATATATATATATATATACAGTATATACACACACATGATAAACCAATATACAAATAAATGTAGAAGGGTTATCAAAACCATACTGTACTACAAATAACACTTCTCCATACAGACACACTACATTACAATGAATTTCCGTTAATAATCCTAACTGATCTTACAATCTAAATCATCAAATGCCAATGAAAAACCTCACATTCCAATCAATACATTGCATTTACATTGTATAAATGATGCATAAAATCTATGCACCATATACATTCTGCAAATGAATGTGAACAATATCATTGCAAGCCAAATACAAACACAGTACCTCCAAACAAGTAAACTATTTTAACCAATCAAGACAACAAAAATCAATTAGCAATCATTATTTACATCCCGAAACAATTGACAGTCCATCTTGAACAATGAAACAATTAACTAATTCACGCCTGGAGCAGAACAATTTAGCATGTGAAAAAATATAAGTACCAACCAGAATACAAACTTTAAAACCAAGGCTAACCCTGAACACAAGCACACAATACAATATCAACAATTACATCTATCTAATTTAAAATACTTTAAACACACAATAAAGCATAGCAGCATAGACAAATTATTTTAAAACACATGAAAGAAAGCTTTTAAAACAACATCATTTCTTACCCTGTATGTATATATCTCTCTAGACATATATACATACATACATACAGTTGCAAGAAATGATATACCACAAAAAAAAACCACACATGTTAAAAAAGCTTTTAGAAAAATTAACAAGTTAAATAAAATACATTTCTTTAGTTCACTTACCATTACTTGGCCCCACCGACTCCCGTTGCGCAGCTTACTCACGAACAAATCCACCAGGCACAGGAACCCATAAAATAATAAACCATAAAAAAATAAACATTAAACTAAAAATCCAAATCAATCCACGGGTCTTCTAATTGTAATCCATCTTCATCTTCATCTGTATTCTTCTTTCTTCTTCTGGGCGGGGTCTTCTTTCCATCTTCGGCCACGCCCTGGTCTTCTTTCTTCTCCGGAGGTCCTTCCTCCTCGGCGTCTGGCTTCAAAATGAGACGACATAGGCTTTTAAAGGCCTATGACGTCACATTTTCGTCATATGATTCCCACGGCCCTGATTAGGCCGTGAAAACCATGTGTTTTGGCCGATAAAAATAAAAATGATGACGTCACTTAAAGGCAATGAAAGCACAGCCAATCAGAATGGCTTTGCTTCAATTGCCTTTAAGATGACGTCATTAAAAGACACATGGCCGGCCTCACATGGTATGGTAGCCAATCAGAGCGTGGGAACTCCATCCCTACTCTGATGGGCTCTAGTATACCATGTGACAGAGGCTTGGGGGAGAAAGGATGTGATGTCATTGAAAGCTTGTCACATGGTACTACAGCCAATCAGAGTAGGGATGGAGTTCCCACGTTCTGATTGGCTCTAGTACCATGTGACAAGCTTTCAATGACGTCACATCCTTTCTCCCCCCAAGCCTCTGTCACATGGTATACTAGAGCCAATCAGAGTAGGGATGGAGTTCCCACGCTCTGATTGGCTACCATACCATGTGAGGCCGGCCATGTTTCTTTTAATGACGTCATCTTAAAGGTAATTGAAGCAAAGCTATTCTGATTGGCTGTGCTTTCATTGCCTTTAAGTGACGTCATCATTTTTATTTTTATCGGCCAAAACACATGGTTTTCACGGCCCAATAATGGCCGTGGGAACCATATGACGAAAATGAGACATCATAGGCCTTTAAAAGCCTATGTGTCTCATTTTGAAGCCAGACACCGGGGAGGAAGGACCTCCTACAGAAGAAGAAGGCCAGGGCGTGGCCGAAGATGGAAAGAAGACCCCGCCCGGAAGAAGATAGAAGAAAGAAGAATACAGATGAAGATGGATTACAATTAGAAGACCCGTGGATTGATTTGGATTTTTAGTGTAATGTTTATTTTTTATGGTTTATTATTTTATGGGTTCCTGTGCCTGGTGGATTGGTTCGTGAGTAAGCTGCGCAACAGGAGTCGGTGGGGCCAAGTAATGGTAAGTGAACTAAAGAAATATATTTTATTTAACTTGTTAATTTTTCTAAAAGCTTTTTTAACATGTGTATTTTTTTTTAAGGTATATCATTTCTTGCAACTGTATGTATGTATGTATGTATATATGTCTAGAGAGATATATACATACAGGGTAAGAAATTATGTTGTTTTAAAAGCTTTCTTTCATGTGTTTTAAAATAATTTGTCTATGCTGCTACAGTATGCTTTATTGTGTGTTTTAAATATTTTAAAATGAGATAGATGTAATTGTTGATATTGTATTGTGTGCTTGTGTTCAGGGTTAGCCTTGGTTTTAAAGTTTGTATTCTGGTTGGTACTTATATTTTTTCACATGCTAAATTGTTCTGCTCCAGGCGTGAATTAGTTAATTGTTTCATTGTTCGGGATGGACTGTCAATTGTTTAGGGATGTAAATAATGATTGCTAATTGATTTCTGTTTACTTGATTTGTTAAAATAGTTGACTTGTTTGGAGGTACTGTGTTTGTATTTGGCTTGCAATGATATTGTTCACATTCATTTGCAGAATGTATATGGTGCATAGATTTTATGCATCATGGAATGTGAGCTTTTTCATTGGCATTTGATGATTTAGATTGTAAGATCAGTTAGTATTATTAAAGGAAATTCATTGTAATGTAGTGTGTCTGTATGGAGAAGTGTTATTTGTAGTACAGTATGGTTTTGATAACCCTTCTACATTTATTTGTATATTGGTTCATCATATGTGTGTATATACTGTATCTCTCTCTCTCTCTCTCTCTCTCTCTCTCTCTCTCTCTCTCTCTCTCTCTCTCTCTCTCTCTCTCTCTCTCTCTCTCTCTCTCTCTCTCTCTCTCTCTTTGTGTGTATATATATATATATATATATATATATATATATATATATATATAAACTGGCGACACACTTTATTCGAGCTCGGCTAGTCCCACGAATTCGGGTATACCCGGGTGTATTGAGGTTTGTGACTGTTTTCTGCCTGAGTGCATTGAGGTATTTTCCAGGCAGGGATTGAAGCATTTTATTCCCGCTGGCTGCAATACTGCACAGTATATATATATATATACTGCATTACAATTCATGAATTTATGCCATCTGGTAGACACGCGAAGCATTGCAGCCTATTAAATCCTAATCATTATCATTTAACAGATCAGCCGCCCGTCAGCCAGGCATGAACCCAGGCTGGGAAGGCAAACGCAACGGGGCTTGTCAGAGGTGAGGAGCGGCGCATTCCAGGTATCTGCCAGGTACATACTGGGTATTTGCTCGAATAAAGTGTGTCGGTGCAGTATATACTGTATATATAGTTGCATTATGAAGCCACTGTAGAAATTCATGGGTGAAGGGTGGGTATCAGGCCAGTGTGGCTTAACCCCTTAATTACCTTTGCGGTTATTACCCGATAAGGTGTTTAAGGGGTTAATTGATATCTGAATGTAATTGCAATGTATTGGCTTTGTTTTGGCAATGTATTTTGTAAGAGAAGAATGTTGCTGGCGACGGAGACTTCTTCTTGATGAGGTCAGTAGCACTTTATTATTTATTTGAATATGGTAGTTAATGTTTTTAATAATGGGCAATTAATCTATTATCCATATCTGGATAATAGTTATTTTGCACATTATTGTACTGTAGGTGTTGGGGGGGGGGGTGGTGTATGTATTGAATGTATAGGCCATGTTTATTTTTTTTACATTCAGGGTTTGTTCTGTGGTTCTGCGTGAGACCTCTGGAGATCACATGTGGTTTTCTCGGGTATCTCATGGGTATCAGGCTGGTGGTTCCACGGGTGACACATGCGGGGATGAAGCGGTGGCCTCACATCTGCTGGGGCACCGCGGACACGTAGTCTGCGGGGATGAAGCTGTGTGGTCCCACTTTTGTGGGGGCACCGCCGACCCGTAGGTGCGGGGATGAAGATGCGTGGTCCCACTTCTGTGGGGGCACTGCGGACCCGTAGTGAGCACCAGTGAGTTCCCCAGACCCCCGTGGGAACCACCCGAGGTCCCGCAGACACCTATGGGTCTGACCCAGGGCTCCCAGACATCCTTGGACCTACCGTGGGGACCCAATTGTGGCCCACGGTGACCAAAGGAGACCACCTGGGGGCCATGGTGCTGGCGGGAACCACCAGCAGGCCTCCAGAACCTGTTTGAAAAGGGCTGCTGGTACCCTGTAGGTCTGTCAGGTGCCCCGCCAGCCCACCGGGGACTCGCGTGGGGCTGCATTATAAACCCTTTTTGTAAAAGGATAAATCTTGTATTTATGGGGGGGCACAGGGGCTGGGTAATGTATTTAATAAATATAATGATGTTTATTGTGGGTCACTGTATTGTTTTTATTGTGGGTACTGGGGGTGGGGGGGGGGGTTCCCCAACGGTATGTGGGTAGGCCTCCCTTGTGGGTAGTGGGTGAGGGGGGTTAGGCCTCACGGGGTGAGGGGTTAGTGTGGAAAGGTATGTAGGTGTCCCGAGTGGTGGGTGAGGGTGGGTTAACCCCTTAATGACTGTAGCGGTTAATAACTGCTATGGTGATTTAGGGGTTAGGGGACATTACTTTGGATGTTTTAATTTTTGTGTCTGTTTTACAGAAGCGGAGGGGCCATGACCAGGATGGGGGGGGTAACGGTATGTGGGTAGTGGGTGAGGGTGGTTAGACCTCACAGTATGCACATCGGGCCCCCCCCTCCCCACATTTACATAAACTGCACTCAAAACAACACAGGCAGGGAGATTTAACAGACACATTAGGGGGAGGGGGCTTTACACAGATCACAGTCAAGGAGGTGGGGTTATAACCCACTCCCCCTCCCCACATTTACATAAACTGCACTCACAGCAACACAGGCAGGGAAATTTAACAGACACATTAGAGGGAGGGGGCCTTACACAGATTACACTCAAGGCAGGGAGATACAGGGGATGTACTGTACTGTACGTTGTTTATTGCAATGCTTCAATGTGTGTACAGTATAATGTTTTTTACAATTAGATAGATGTAATCCTTGGTATTGTAAGGGTTAGCCTTGGTTTTAAATTTTGTTTTCTGCTTGGTACTTATATATTGATTTTTGTTTACTTGATTGGTTAAAATAGTTAACTTATTTGGAGGTGCAGTATTTGTATTTAGCTTGCAATGATATTGTTCACATTCATTTGCAGAATGTATGTGGTGCATAGATTTTATGCAGCATAAATACAATGTAAATGCAATGTATTGATTGGAATGTGAGGTTTTTCTTTGGCATTTGATGATTTAGATTTTAAGATCAGTTAGGATTATTAAAGGAAATTCATTTTAATGTAGTGTGCCTGTATGGAGAAGTGTTATTTGTAGTACAGTATGATTTTGATAACCCATCTACATTAATTTGTATATTGGTTCATCATGTGTGTGTATATACTGTATATATATATATATATATATATATATATATATATATATATACATATATATTTATTTATATTCATTTATTTATTTATTTATTGAGATTTATTTATTAATTGTGGGGCTGCTGTGCGTGAATTTGTTTTTTTGTGGGTAGCGGGGGTGGGTGAAGGGGGTATTTGGCCCTTGGTGTGAGTATAGAAGTTGCGGGGGGGTTGCGGGTGCACTTAACCCCTTCACGACCGTAGCAGTTATTACCGCTACGGTCGTGAAGGGGTTAAGTGCACCCGCTAACCCCCCGCAAGCCCTAAACAACCACCGTTGGGTCTAATACCCCCTTTGCCAACCCCCGCTACCCACAATAAAAAAAATTCACACACAGCAGCAGCACAATTAATAAATAAATCTAAATAAATAAATAAATACATGAATTTAAATAAATACATTTAAAATACATTTTTATTCATAGTGTAGATGTGCAGGGGGTCTCCGGAGCTGAACCGCTGTGGTTTTAGGTCCGGGGACCCCCTGCTTCCCGAGATAAAGGCACCTTTATGGGGTGCCGGTATCCCTCTGGTTTGTTTACATTCCGCGGTCACGTGATCGGGACCTTTAAATGCAGAGGGATACCGGCACCTCATAAAGGGGCCTGTATCTCGGGAAGCAGGGGGTCCCCGGACCTAAAACCAACGCGGTTCAGCTCCGGAGACCCCCTGCACATCTACACTATGAATAAATATGTATTTTAAATTTATTTATTTATATTCATGTATTTATTTATTTATTTAGATTTATTTATTTATTTTTTGGGCGGCTGCTGTGTGTGAATTTTTTTTATTGTGGGTAGCGGGGGTGGGTGAAGGGGGTATTAGCCCCAATGATGGTTGTATAGGGCTTGCGGGGGGTAGCGGGAGGGGTTAACCCCTTCATGACCGTAGCGGTATTAACTGCTACGGCCGTGAAGGGGTTAAGTGCACCCGCAACCCCCCCGCAAGTGCTAAACTCACACCAAGGGCCAAATACCCCCTTCACCCACCCCCGCTACCCACAATAAAGCGGGCACGGTGGGTTAACCCCGTCATTGCCTTAGCAGCTATCAGCTATGGTAATGATCAGCATTTCTGTATTTTAATAATATTGTGCAGGAGCTTTGATTTGTGGCTCAGAGACTCCCTGCTCACTGTACAATATTATTAAAAATACAGTCATGCTGCTTCGTTACCATAGCACATAGCCGCAAAGGTAAGGAATGAGTGTTTATTTATATATGTGTTTTATTCATACTGTAGATGTGCAGAGGGTCTCCGGAGCTGAACCGCTGTGGTTTTAGGTCCGGGGACCTCCTGCTTCCCGAGATACAGGCCCCTTTAGGGGGTGTCGGTATCCCTCTGCTTGGTTTACATGCCGCGGTCACGTGATCGGGACCTTTAAATGCAGAGGGATACCGGCACCTCATAAAAGGGCCTGTATCTCGGGAAGCAGGGGGTCCCCAGACCTGAAACCAACGCGGTTCAGCTCCGGAGACCCCCTGCACATCTACACTATGAATAAAAATGTATTTTAAATAATTTTTAATGTGCCGATGTTTGCGCAGAGAGAGCAGCGGATCTCTCTCTGCTGCAAACACATCTCGCCAGGGGACGGCCTATAGTATCATTGATGTGCATATACAGTACTGTATGTGTATGTTAGGGGTTATAGGGGTTGTTGTTATACAGTATATACTGTATATATACAGTATATACTGCATTACAATTCAGGAATTTCTCGGCTTCAAAGACAACAGCTCGCAAACGCCCCCATGAGTTTTTACACGGCATTGCAGTATTGCAGCCAGCGGGAATAAAATGCTTAAATCACAGCCGCGAAAATAACGCAATACACCCCGTGAGAAAATGACACAAAACCACACATCACCGGGATAATCTGAAATTCGCGGAGCTAGCCGAGTTAGAATAAAGTTGGTCGCCACTGTATATTAGAACACCTTGGGTCTATCCATAATTCACATGATACTTCTGTTGATAGACATGTATATAGTATGCATCATGGAGACGCCAACACCCTGAGTTTTATGGGTATTACAAACATTCCCTGGGGCCCCCGCAAGGGCAACTGGAATCGGAAACTTTTACAATGTGAATGCAAATAGATACATACACTTAACACACTATCTTCACGTGGCCTCAACGAGGGATTTATTTAGTCCTCTTTCTTTTAGGTTGAACTAAGGCCCGGCACATGTATGTCCAGGGTACATAGGCATTTGGATAGCCGTAAATACCATACTTACATTCCTTTCTCCTTCTATCTACTCAGGGAATAGTGGGATCCAGGTATATAGTATGTAGCCCTCTTTCCTATGGACATAGAAAGACTACTAATGCTGTATGTACCTGTTGGCTCAGCGAGATCTGAGCCTCCGCTAACTGGGAGCCTGGGGCCACAATATTTACTTGGCAGCGCCTCCACATTCCCAGGATCCCCCAATTAGTAAGATTTCCCTGGACAAGAATAACAATAGTATCATATAGTATAAAAGTTTACTATGAATGAATGCAGACTTATTATAAATAAATATATATATCTCTTATCACCATATTAGCAGATTAGGCAATACAATAACATAACACTTGCGGCCTTGCCGCCTCCACCCTGGCGTAAGGTCTTTCCCACCACCGCGTGTGCCCCACACCGTGTCCAATGTATTAAATCAGTCCTTTGGTCACTCACCCCTCAGTGTCCCCAAAGAACCCTCCCCCAAGGCGGGAGCAGCACCTGCAGGTACCGGTGTTGGTGCACTTAATATAATACCTTCCGACTGCTCCAGCAGCCGACTACTGTACTTCCCAAAGGATCCGTCGATCCAGCGTAGTCTCCCACGAGTCTGTACTTGAGTCTTTACTTTAATTTAACCGCCTGCTCCCAAACCACCAATCTCACAGCAGCTCAAAAAGACTCTGTGTCCCTGTCTGCTATTATCAGTAAAGGGTATTCTGTCCCTGTCTGTGGCTGTTCCATGAATTACCACAAGCTAGTGGTGACTCAGGGCCTGCACTGGAGCCTAAGGGGAATCTCTGGCCTATGCAGTGGGTCACTGACCCCCTTCAACACACACCTCCTCTCCCCTTGCTTCCCTGGGGCGCACTGGCTAGCGTGGTCTCGCTGCTAGCTTCCCTTTCCTGCTCCTCTGCAATCCTCACCTTCCTATTGGCTCTTGAGTCCCCTCTGACCTTACTGAGGTTCATGGGAGTTGTGGTTCCGCTGAGAGCCTCCGGCTGATTGATCCACCGTTCGCGCGCTTACTGTGTGCATGCACGAGCTTCCAGGAGCTCCCTGCAGCACATCTATACTGCGCATGCGCAACAATCCAACATGGCAGGGCCCTGTGCTTGTCGAGCCGCTGCTGAGCTTCGGTGACACCCGAACGCTGCCGCTCAACCCCCCACTCTCCTGAAGGCCAGCTAACCTGTCGCATGTCCCTACAGCACTCACAGCTATATATAAGAAGAGAGAGGCTCAAGGGGACACCACTACAAGTACAACTATTTAATTTCTTGCTGGATCCGTTTTGACTCCCATGAGGTGGATCCGTCAGGACAGTACAACCTACATCACTGCATATCCTATATCCATCTTCCCCTCTCTGTATGTCCCACTGGCTAGCTCTGCTGTCAACAATAGTACCTTTACCCACAATAGTAGCTTTATCCATTACTTTGTCTCATGATCATACTGTGTACTGTGGCAATACAATACCAACAGCACTTGTTCACAACCTGTGTATATAGCAGGGTTCTTCATACTACCATTATATGCTGGTAAATGACTAGTACAGTGTTTTGCTGCATCTACAGTATGTAGTATGGTGGTATCGTATCTGCCTTTGCTTGTTTTTCCTCCTGCGTCATACCGTATAGGGTGTACACATATTTTCTGTATCAGTCCTTGTTTGAATTAAACAGGTTCTGTGGGGTCATTGTTCCCGTGATACCACATCACTTATGTGGCATTCACCCTTATACTTACCCGCCATATCTCCGTCTTGTCACTGGGGTATTTTAACTACACTGAATATATTGTGTCACGTTTATCGTAGGATTTTACAGTCAATAGAAGTTTATTATTTTTTCGTTCTGTGTTTAGTGCTTTCGTGGTACCCGCTAGTGGTCTGTTTCCATTTGTGGGTTTTGTGGTATACTGTTACTTTTAGTGTATCTATTTCCCTTTACTTATATCGTGAGTGCAACTATTAGGGGCTTGAGTGACACCTGTGGTCACTTACCTATGTTTCCCACAACTTTAACTTTTATGAACAAATGTATATAGTTAATGACACAATATGTTAACCATAAATCAAAATTCACGGACACGATGTTTGAACTTTGGACTGTAGAGAAACACAGGACTCACAATATGTAAATAAACTAATCTTAAAGAATATTTAAGCAAATCCAGAATAAATAGTAAAAGGGAGAGGGGCGGGGAGGGTGTAAGGGCAGGAGGGAGAGGGATAATAAAATAAGAATAAGCACAAAAAGATTTTTCTATAAATTAAATCTATAAAAAATGACAAGTAATAAAACTACAAATCAGAAAAAATTACTGAGGTGCCAATCTGAATTGAGTCCTCTGGGCATTCTGGTTTGCAAAGTAAAAATCCTGTACATTTCTCTACTGTCCAATTTGTTAACCCTATTTCCACCTCTAGTAATGGTGGGACCATTTCTATGCCCCATCACATCAATTTCTTGAGATTACCCTGGGGACATTGTGACACATGTTTGGACACCGGATGATTGCGGTCACCCTTTTTAATGAGCCTAATGTGTTCTTGTATCCTCTGTTTAAGCTGTCTTATCATCCTACCCACGTATTGCTTCCCACAGGCACAGGTCAGAAGATAAACCACAAATTTGGTATCACAATTAATGAATGATCTGATACAAAAACTACTGCCTGTGACTGTGGAAGCAAAACAGAGGGAGGCTTGCATATTAATACAAACATTGCAATGACCACAAAGAAAAAAAACATTTGGTTTATTAGTACAAGTATTAGTTTAGTCTGATACAAAAAGGCTGGGTGAAAGACTGTTCGCCAGAGACTTAGCCCGTTTGAACACACATTTTGGGCCCTGGTCTACTATATAGCTTATAGATGGATCTAATTGAAGTATCCCTCAATATTTTCGGACAATTGTCTTAATGACTTGTGCGCTGAACTGTGTGATAAAAAGGAAGGAATCACTTCTTGTGTCAGCTCTTTTATTTCTGATCAAAGTGGACGCTCTCTCAATACATTTCACTTCCTCCATTGTTTTATCTAAATCAGAAGAATTATACACTCTATTAACAAATTACTGGTGTAATTCATAGGACCATTTCAAACACTCCTCCTCTGTAGAGCAGTTTCTCTTAATTCGGTGGGTGACCCTTGTGGATTCCTCTTATCAACGTTTTTGGATGGCAGCTGTCCCCACGCAAAAAATTGTTACTTGCATTAGTCTTGATATGAATATCTGTTTTTTTTTAAAATTTAAGTCAACATAAAGAATTCAATCATGATAATTTATATGTTGATTGTCATGGGAGACCAGGTTTATTGTACACCTTTACCAGGTCCATTCATTGAGCAAAACAGGAAAGTGAAATAAATTGTAAATTCATTCGCATAAATAGGCATACACACAATGGAACACAAAATACAGACGAAAAGCACACTTACTTGGGAACTGGGGTAAATAACTAGACTGTCCTAACTGTAGGGTACTCTAAATAAGAGTTTTTCTTTGTTCGGGACTTAGCACCAAATGTCCAGGTACTAAAATTGGCTTGAAATCCCAACCACGACCGCTATGTTCGTTTCTGAGAACTTGGCCGCGAAAAGCTGGACTTAGAATACTTTCCGGGCAGACTTTTCTGTAGCCGGAGCCTTGCTATTCGTGCAAGAGCACTTTCAAAAAGCCTGCCCGTCTTCTGGCTCTGAGAATCTTCAAACTGATTGGCTTAAGGGTTTCTTATACTGTAGTATTTTGAAGTTCATTCACAAAATACTACAGCCAATCAGAGCATGAGAACTTTCTTGGTAGCCAATCAGAGCGAAGCCGGTATGGCAAGCCGGGTTAGTGGGGAATCTGAATCTGCCAAGGGACATACGCGAGTTTGTCACCTCTGTCTCTTACTATTCAGATGCCACCCACTGGGTCAAGCTCTTCCTGGTCTGGTGGGACAAATGGAAGCCCGAACGGCTACCATTCATCCCAGGACATGGGTACTTGAGCCCTTCACTGATACAAAAATGGCTTTCACATGTCAGGCATTCTCTGGTGGCTTTCAACTCTGATGTCCAATAGACTTACTGGCACCAACTTGGTAGCCCTGGCAGCCTGTCGGAACATTGGCTCAGAAAGTCCCAGTTCATATACAATGCACAACAGTACATACTAGCACTATCACAATATTAATAAAATATACACTTGCAATACTGTCCTAAGTTGCTTGGTTTGGGGAATAGAATAGAAAGATGCACTTTTATTTCTACTAACTTTTATTCCCCACACCCTATCTAAGGGACTTATAATGGACTATGAGAGTCCCCCCACAACCTTATCTATGGTTGGGAATACCCAAGAGCCAAAAAAAGGGGTTCTGGGCTACCTGGGCACTAACTGGGGTAACCTCCTTAACCTAGAGATCCCCACAGGGGACACCTTACATCCCTATGCCCCATTTACCTTTCTGGGTTGGGCTGAAGCAGAGAACCCTAACAGTGAGTCGCACAAGAATATGCCTACATGTATCCAGGAATCAGACATGATTCCTGGGTACATTTTTAGGGGAACCGACAACTCCGGACCCCAACAACCTAGACACATTCTGACAACACTTTCTCAGCAAAACCCCCCTTGAAACTCGTGCCCTAGCAATCCCTGCTTGCTGGCAACCCTGGAAAAGCAAAAACACATACAATTCTTTATTGTCACACATTACAGTTTATGCACAGTTACTGGCTCAAGAGCTGACACTCCCAAACCTTTATATTTGGATCAGAGGTAACCAAAACAGGGCTTGGCCTTTATAAAGAGCCTGGTTACCCCCTCATCGTCACATTGATAATTGTGATTATACAGTACGTGAATTTTAAATTAAAAATGTTAGGGTTTAAGAAATCAATAAATGAGATACGTGAAGTAATATCCCCATCCCACACCAAAATTGAATAATCTATAAAGCGACAATAGAAAATAATGTTGTGCCTATAGGAATGTCTATCTCCAAATACGTGGTACTGTTCCCACCAACCCATAAAGAGGTTGGCGAATGATGGAGCAAAACGTGTGCCCATTGCTGTACAACGTGTTTGGAGATAGAAAGCCCCATCAAAAAGAAAATAATTATGTGATAAAAGAAAGTGAATTGAATCCAAAATAAATGTGCTCTGACAGAGTGATAAATTAGACCTATCCAAAAAATAGCGGACATACCCCCAACAATTAATCCTCTTCAAGCAGGTTTTGAAGGTCCCTTAAAAAGAGACGGTTGGGGTCAGACAGTAGCACAGCATAGGAGGAAGCATCAGAAAGTTGGCGTAAAGCCTTCCTGTGATAATCACTCATATGCTGCACCACTATCACACCACCCTTATCTGCATTTTTGATAATTAAATCTTTATAGGCGTGTAAAGATGTTAAAGCCGTTTTTTCGGCAGATGTAAGATTACAATGCCCGAAGAGGGCAGATGTCAAAATTGTATCCTCCTGCTAATAGAAGAAGATTTCTCACCACAAGTCTCTCAAAGGTTGAGATATAATGACCTTTGGAAAATGTTGGATAAAAAACTGATCTGTTTTTGAGACCAGAGCCCTTCTGCCACAAACCTCAGAAAGATCGAACTCATCTGGTTGTTCATTGAGTAGCTCATTCAAATCCTGTAATTTACATCAATCAGAAAAATTGTAAATTTCATCAGCACACTCAATGTTATCCTCAATGAAGTTTTGCCAAAGTTTGTTATAAGCTTAAAATAAGTTTAAAATGGGTGCAAAAATAAGTTTAAAATCAGTGTAAAATATTCAAAATATGTTTGTGATATGTCTAAATTTTATTGATTAAGTTGCACTTATTACTTATACGTATAATCCTCACTATGTTAGCATTATATTGTGTTATCTATTCTAGAGCTTGATTTAATGAATCTTATTATTCTCTGGTTATATATTAACTTATAATAGTTAATTAATAACTGATGATTTTTCTATCCTATTTAAGCAGTCATTGTCAATCTTTACACACAGTTATGTTGTATGGTTTGTTTTGCAAATAATGTGGTATCGTGTGTTGAAAGGCAATTGTTCTAAAGGAGCTATAACTTTTTTTGATACTTTGGGGTCTATGCACTAAGCAGCGAAAAAATGCATTAGCCAGTTTTTGAATTCGCCATGTTTTTGGCATGTTAAACACGCTGTATGCTGTATGGGAGGAATCCCTGGCGAATGAATGCGCCACCACCATTTGATAAAATGGTGAGTAACCGGTGGCGAGACGGCTGCCTGGCGAGAAGCTGCCGAGAAGCCGTCCCCTGCCGAGATATGTCTGCAGCAGAGAGAGATCCGCCGCTCTCTCTGCGCAAACATCGGCACATTAAAAATTATTTTAGAAACCATTTTTATTCATACTGTAGATGTGCAGGGGGTCTCCGGAGCTGAACCGCATTGGTTTCAGGTCTGGGGACCCCCTGCTTCCCGAGATACAGGCCCCTTTATGAGGTGTCCCAATCCGATCACGTGACCGCGGAATGTAAACAAAGCAGAGGGATACCAGCACCCCCTAAAGAGGCCTGTATCTCGGGAAGCAGGGGGTCCCCGGAACCTCTGCACATCTACAATATGAATAAAACACCCATATCAATAAACACTCATTCCTTACCTTTGCGGCTATGTGCTATGGTAACGAAGCAGCATGAATATATTTTTAATAATAGTGTACAATGAGCATGGGGTCCCCTGAGATGAACCGCATTGCTTTGTGGACCAGGGACCCCCTGCTTCCCGAGTTACAGACACCAGTATGTGTCATCGGGTGGGCAGTGTCGCCGCCATCTTTATAGCGTCCCATACGGGACTTGCCCGCTATAAAGATGGCGTCGACACTGTAACCCAAACCGGGGCCTGTAACTCGGGAAGCAGGGGGTCCTGAGCTAGAAATCAATGCGTTTCAGCTCAGGGGACCCCCTGCTGCCACACAATATTATTAAAATACTTTCATGCTGCTTCATTACCTAGCGGATAGCCGCTAAGGCAATGAAGGGGTTAAGGCATAATACAGTAATGGGCAAAATTACTATTACCCACAAATGGATAATAGTGCATTTGTCCATTTTAAATACATAAAGAACAATAAATACATTAAATACATATAGCACTCACCCATGTCCGGCTGCCACGATGAAGGCCATCCTCATCTTCATCCTGCCCATGCCCCATCCACTTCTGCAAAACATAAACAAGAATAAAAACATCCAGTGTAATGTCCCCTAACCCCTTATTAACCGCTACAGTCATTAAGGGGTTAACCCACCCTCACCCACCACTCGGGAGTACTACATACCCTCCCCCACAAACCCCCCAACCCGTGAGGCCTAACCACCCTCACCCACTACCCACAAGGGAGGCCTACCCACATACCCTTTGGGCCAATACCCCCTCCCCCGACCCTAACACATACAGTACAATAATGTGCCAAATAACTATTATCCAGATATGGATAATAGATTATTTGGCCATTATTAAACATATTAACTAGCACAGTAAAATAAAGAAGCTTCTACTGACCTCATCAATAAAAAGGCCCCGTCGCAAGCATAATCCTTGTCATCCGTTGCCAAAATAATAAATATCCAAAACATTGCAATGACATATTCATATCAATGAACCCCTTAATCACCTTATCGGATACTAACCGCAAAGGTAATTAAGGGGTTAAGCCATCCTGGCCAGATACCCACCCTTCACACATTCCTTTGTACAGTGGCTTCATCATGAATATATATATATATATATATATATATATATATATATATATATATACACACATTATTAAGGTTATGGTGGGTAAAAAAAGTGACAAAAACCCTCCACAGTAAAGCATAAAGCAACTGTAAATATTACTGTATGTTCATTTGCCTGTCTAAGACATGCAAATGAACATACAGTAATATTTACAGTTGCTTTATATATATATATATTTATATAACCCTGGCTGTGCTCAAAGCTGTGACCATGCAGCAAGCTTAAGCCTATAGGGAACCATGTTAAAAATGGTTTTTGAAGCAAAAAGTGGCACTGTGTGCTCATTTGCATGTCATTTCCCAGAATCCCTTGCTGCAGTGGAAGTGCTGTGTGCTGGGTGATAATGGGGAAAGGCAGGTTTGCATATATATATAAGCAAAAAAAGAGAGAGAGCGCACGCCCCATAGCATAACACTGTTGTATATTTATTTAAAATAGGGGAAGGGAAGGAAATAAATATACAACAGTGTTATGCTATGGGGCGTGCGCTCTCTCTCTTTTTTTGCTTGTAGGTACTCGTGGAGGTGGTTTATCCCATTTGAGAGCAGCCGAAGACCCCCTTGTACACATCCATACCAATTCATATGGACTGACTATTGAAGGACTGGTTGGACTTTTTATATTTTTTTCATGTTTTTCATTTTTTAGCACTTTTTGTATTGTATATATATATATATTTTTTTAATAATATTTTTCATATTTGTTATATATTCTTTAAGGTGTTGTGTTATGTAGAATAGAATTTCTAATATCACGGTTAGGTATAAATTATCCATTATTGCACAATTGTAGTTTAAGTAAAATTTTAGGTACACTTTAAGAATCATATGCACTTTATTTATATAGAATCACTACAGTTCATTCACTTATAGTTCACCTAGTACTACTCTGGCGCCACATTTTTTTGTTCTTTTGCATATATATATATATACATGATGAACCAATATACAAATAAATGTCTCAGGGTTAACAGAAACATGCTTAAATAAAAATACCACTTCTCCATAACATTCACAATGAAATACAATGCTATTTCCTACACAAATCAAATGCAATCATCCAATCTAAAGCATCAAATCCCAATCAAAAGCCTCAAATGCCACTTCCAAAGAAAATAGCATTACATCAAAAAAAGTATACTATGTCATCCAATAAAGTCACCATCAATCAATTTGCATACATTAATTACATCCCAAAACAATTAAAATAGCATCCATACCAATTACACAATTAACTATAGCAACTGTTAAAGAGAACAAGTTACCATCATACAAAATAGAAGGACACCAAAAAATAAAATATACAAAAGCAAGCCTCACCATGACTTAAAGTACAGCATACAAGCCAAAAATTACATCTATCTAATTATAAAATACATTCAACACAAATCTATGCATAGCAGCATAGCCAAAATCATTTAAAATTGTGCAAAGCAAGCTTTTCAAACACAATCATTTCTTACCCTGTATGTATATATCTCTCTAGACATACACACATACATACATTGGGCTCTATGCAGTAAGCGGCGAAAAAGTGCGATCGCCAAGGGTACCTTATCGGCATGATTCTGGCGATTTTCCCTCTCCGTATGCAATACGTGCCGAATCCTTTCCGAATCCAGCCAAAAACATTAGCGCCGACTCTGGCGATGATTTGCCGATCATACACAGGTGTATTGGCGTGCATGGCGGGGTGCTGTTAGGTCCGCCAATCAATCTTCTTGCTGAATCTGCCAAAGCAACAATGTATTGGATTGAGCGGCCTATTTAAAGGCACAGTGTATTGTTATTCATTCTCTGTGTTGTTGGGAGTGAGAGAGAGAGAGAGAGACACACAGAGCTGCCCGATTTACAAAGTACATATTGACTGAGAGATTTGTTGTGTATTGTGAGACGTTTGTCCTGTGTTATTTTGTTTACATCTTTGTCTTGTTTTATATTTGTTAGTGTTCAGTGCGATTGGCTTTACATTTGTTTTCTGTTTTTTGTGAGTGCTAGAGGTATGGCCGCAAGGCGTGGGAAGAGTGACGCTGGTGTGAGTGATAGTGCTAGTCGTGCGAGTATGCGTCGGAGAGAACGTAGGGTTCAGGGGAGTGATGTTGCTGCGAGTGAGAGTGCTGTTGTTTGGAGTGCGAGTGCTGTTGCTGGGAGTATGAGTGCTGCTGGTGGCTCTGTTGCTGGTGCTGCTGGTGTGTCTGGTGGTGGGGTGCTTGCTGGTGGGCCGCTTTTGTAGTCTCTTCCATTGGAAGAAGGAGAGTCCAGTCAGCAGCACTCAAACTCTGGGCCTGCACGTGCTCGCAAGAAACGTGTGGAGCGGCCACGTAATCCTCGGTTCAATGAACAGGAAAATACAGCTCTTGTCACGGGGATTCTGGAGCACTATGACTATCTGTATGGCCACTTACTAGGTAAGTCTATCTTTGCATTCATTCTTCAAACACATGTTATCCTAGGTCATGTGAGGTGTCTTAATATCTAAATATTATTCCCTAATATCTTAAAATTCTAAATAATTGTTACACACATATTTGCCTTATGCTTGACAACGACAATAACAATCAGTCGTACAATTGTCCTCAAGTTCATACAATATTCATGCAAGCTTCCTTACATTTGTATGTTTACACGTAAATGCTCATGTGGTACACATATTACACCTAAAACAGCATGTTTCATTTTTCTTGGAACAGTTAGCAGTTTAGGAAACTGTTCGTTTTTATATTACTAATTTACGTCATGTATGATGTATGTATTTCAAGGGCGGACAAGTTCAGCAGCAAGAAAAGAAATGTGGAATCAAATAACATTGGCTGTGTGTGCGTGTGGGAATCATGTCAGGGACCGGAACAATTGTCGGAAAAGATTTGACGATATCAAGGAAAACTTAAAGAAAAAAATATAAGCACAGCGGATGCATGTTGCTGGCACTGGAGGTGGGCCGCCTGCACAAGCTCTCATATTAACACCATTGGAGGAGCAGATGCGGGACAAATTTCTTCCCGTGGTCGTGGAGGGTTTGCCCGGGGACAGGGATATTGGAATTTATTCTGCTCCATTTCCACAAGGTGAAAAATGTTACTGTACTAGGCGTGTCGTAGGTAACAGTTCTTATCTATATTTCCGCTGCTACTTATACTTTCTTCACAATATAAGCACACTAACATATATATCTGAATATATGTCTCTCTCCCTATATCTATATATCTATCTATCTATTTATATGTATATCTAGTTGTCCTACAAAAAGGTCACAATTAATTAATATGGTGGCAAATGGTGGCAATGTGTGCTCATTTGCATGTCATATCCCACAATCCCATGCTGCAGTGGAAACCCTGTATGCTGGACGATGATGGGGAACTACAGGGTTGCAGACCTGTCTGAGACATGCAAATTATCATACAGTAATATGTACTGTTTATGTAAATAAATATATATTCATAATTGAGTGTTAATCTATGTAACACCTATAAACATGACATTACTGCCTCATAAACTCTTGCATGGCAGTGCATTCAAACGCCAACATACAGAAATTGCACTCACACATTTAGTGATTTGTAATTAAACATCCTTTGTTGCTTCATGTCATATACACATGCCATAATTTGGAACATGTAGCACATGTTATTCATTTTTGTTCATATGTAGCTCACTTCAGATTATTAATTGGCTCATATACCACTGTGTGGAACCTGCTGCAATTAATATGTAATCACATCGTAGAGGAGAATACAGGGGGTGGGGTTGGCCACCCAGCCACATCACAGGGTCATGTTACGGTCAACGTTTTAGACACTCCTTACAGCTGCTACAACTAAAACTAAATCAGGGTTCTATGACGTCTTGGGGGAGGGACTACAGTTCTTAGAAGCTGCCAAGCTATACAGAAGTTCATAACATTCATTTGAAATGTAAATTCAATGGAAAATGTCACCCACCAGCCCACTATGTATGAGAACGTACGTAACTCATTGGTTCACTCATATGTTCTTTGAACATTATAGAAAAGGCACATTATCACACCATTACCATCTGTGACCGACACACTTCATGTGTTGTTCAGTGTTAGCCACATTGAGCGCTACACTTGCTTCTATTAATTGTTCACACATATCCCATACAAATTTGGTTACCATTTCCACCATCACATACTGAATTATAAGCAGAGTCAACTTTGCTGTGATGTATTGATGTACATTATTATTTTTATCTTACTACACAAGATATGCATTGTATGTCCAATTGTCAAAATGTTTCTACTAACCATTACGTCATAAACATACTATGTTCTATGGTATTTACAAAACAACTGCACATTAGTCACACATGTACATTTAAATGGATAATGTACAGCTTGGCAGAAACATCTTTTCATTTCATTAAGTGATGTTGTTATGTTAACATAAATACTACAAATACACAAACTCTATGTTAATTATGTACACATGGCAAACTAAATGTTATGTTCATCTTTTATATAGTTGCTCCCAGACCTCATGTGTCACCTCACACTGAAAAAATCTCATCACCTGCTTCATCCAGCTCCTCGTCAACGATGGAAGGTGAGTGTATGAGGTGCATGACATCTAATGTGTACCTTTGTAGATGTTATGTTGCCATGCTAACTAAATGCCTTTCACATGGAATGAACTTCCCATCAGTTCTTGTCATAGAAAATGTAGTTTACAATGTCAACATGTATTGTGTGTGATATGAACTATCAGCTATGATTTGTGAGGTTACAACAACTTTTCATTCATTCTTCTTTCACACTGAGTCCAAACATAATTGTTACTTCAAACTACATTTTAATTTGACACAACAGAAAAGTTCTAACATGTTATGTGTTACACTGTGAGAACAACTCTCATTATATTGACAAAATAAGTTACATGGCAGTTCATAATGTCTTCATTTATTTCTAGAAGCTGATGTTGACAATGAAGGAAACATTCAATTAAGTCAGCATGAACATGTTCCCACTCGACCAGTAACACAGCAATCAACTGCTCCTGCTCGTGACACATACTCAGCTATTGCAGCTTCTGAAGAAAGAATCATGGTTGAAGAAAATCGTCGCCACTCAGAAATGATGTCAGTGCTTGAAAGGATGATATCACAGCAGGAAAGGATGATATCACAGCAGGACAAGATGATATCACAGCAGGAAACTTCGATATCACAAATGTCACAACTAGAAAGAGTCTTCATCCAAGTTCCTAAACAAATACAAAATGTAAACAGGACATTACAAGCAATAGTTCAGAATCTAAGCCAAGCTAATCAGTTGAGAATGACTGCTAGAGAACAACTATTTCACTTTACCCCATCTGAGGATGGATCTTTACATGGTGAAACTTTTTCTCCAGAGTCATCACTTCTTCATTCCCCAGTTCTGGATGATACTGGTACAGTAGCTGCAAGTTCTGTGCAGGTCCCTGTCAACATGGAACCGCTTACATCTGGTCAAAATGTCAATCAGCAACAGACACCTACAACTGAGACACGAAAAAGAAACTTAGGCAAACAATTATTAATAACCAGTTTTGGGGCAAGTTTAAAAAACCTAAACAGGAAACGGCTCCACCATCAGTCGTGCAATGTGTATCAACTCCTTCACCACTGCCACAACCCACACCCAGTGGCCCTGAACTGGCACAGCCCACAACCAGTGGCCCTGAATTGTCACAGCCCACAACCATTGGCCCTGAACTGTCACAAACCACAACCAGTGGCCCTGAACTGTCACAAACCACAACCAGTGGCCCTGAACTGTCACAAACCACAACCAGTGGCACTGAACTGTCACAGCCCACAACCAGTGGCCCTGAACTGTCACAACCCACAACCAGTGGCCCTGAACTGTCACAGCCCACAACCAGTGGCCCTGAACTGTCACAGCCCACAACCAGTGGCCCTGAACTGTCACAGGCGAGTACAAGTCATACAGTGAAGGGCAAAGTAGTTGCCAAACGGAAAAGGCTAACACAACAGGCAACAAGCAGGCCTGTGACTAGGTCTCAAAAGGAAAAATAATAAATAATTACATTCCCTAAATCTGTTGTTGGCCTGGTGGTGTTTAAAGCAGAAAATTGAATGAATACTGTATGTATGATTAAGTCCTGATGCTTCAAAACATTCAAGTATGTCCATGTATACATGAAGGTTTAGAAATGTTCAGTGTGTGAATTAATGCTTAAATTATAAAATATATTTAGGTATAAATAATTTGATTGATGGTACAACATTACACAGTTGCCATGTTTCTATAAGCTGCCATTCACTTACCTGTTAAACATTGTATGTATGTGTGTGTGTTAGGTAATGTAGATAGTCATTGTATGCTAATATTATTGGCATCAAAATTTAATTAACTATCTATATCACACGATACATTTTAAAGATGTTTTCAGGAGTCTTCACTCTGTAACACATTACTTACCTTCACCTTCTTTCATACTTCATAATGTTGGCATGTCATCATGTATGAGTAGTGGTTAGAATAACATCTGATAGTGTGTATTAATATTTCTGAAGTGTGTATGGATATATGTGCTCAAACACATTGTGTGTGAGAATATATATATATATATATATATATATATATATATATATATATATATATATATATATATATCTCAAAGTGTTGTCAGAAAACAGGCCTTCTGTTAATCACATATACATGTTAGGACACTTGTTTAAATGATGTCAATAATATTATGAACACAATACTTCACTCACCTGTATTACACTTTCACTATGCTATAAACAAGGCCTACTTACAAACATCAGTGGATTTAGATTACCACTAAATTACATATGTATGTGATTTTTTAACAGTACAGGCCTTCATGGCTGTAAAAAGGCGTTGTTTGCTGTTAACTACTACTTATACACAGCTGACTCTAATAGGCACTCAAACATACTCACCCAGTAATGTTATATGCTTTCATGACTTATTAACTAAATAACAAGGCCTGTTTCCATATAAGGCTTTAAATCTATACATATATACACATATCCACATATATATACATACATATCTATACTTATACATATACAGTACATACACACACACACTATAGTTAAATTTTAACACATACACACACATATATAGATATGTAAGCAGTAATCTGTTCATTCTATCACTGTTGAATCTTTCACACACATTTTTATTTTAATTGTTTTGCACATGTTCATGAACATGAACAATAAGTTTCGTTTACAGTGAAATTACTATCTTACACAAAGAATGTGTTTCAATTATTTTCTCACATTTGTAGTGGGGGGTAAAAAGAAGGCGTTCAACATAGAGCTTGTATTTTAACCTTGGAAGAAACCACGAAGATAACATGTAACTATTTTCACATTCAGCAGACAAACTTATGCGCTCTACTTACACACTCATCACTTCAACAGAGCAGAAATGGTAGAAGCTTCCACATTGCAAAGGCATCCACGAAAATCATATAAATTTATGATTTCACAAGCAATAGAATCAACTGAAGAAAAAAAAGCTAGCGTTGCACACATCTATAACTTGATTCAAAACAAATATCCATACTATAAAGAAGCGTGCCGAGAATCTAATTTTAAAACTTCAGTACGATTCACTTTATCAGCAAATGCATGTTCTGAGCGTGTCCATGATCGCCTAGACCAACGATATGGATGTTGGCAGATTGCCCCATCATTTAAAATTACCATGGAACATGGAACATATGTTCTGTTAAATAGCATTTTTTTGCCTAATAACAGTTACAATGGAGCCGCAACGACTGGCGCGTCAGCTGCTATACCTGCTGCAATACGTGCACCCTCCATTCATGAAGACCAGATGCAAGATGCACATAACTATGATATGTCTCCAAACTTTTATGGGCAATAACTATGTGGATGGGAAAACAACCAAGAACTGTACGTACCTCCGGACGTCTTGTTTGAAGAAGACAGTGCAGATCTATATGAGCGCCTCATGGAGATGTGTGTGATTTAGGATTCAACGTTTGCCTCAAGCATGGATGAGACTGCTGTGGCTTTGTGGAGCGACCAGTTGCAGCCAAACCAGTTTTGAATTCTACAACAATGGTAAATACAATAATCGTTATGCGTTTACTCAGTGTAAATGTCTACATTTGTAAGATCAACCATTTCATAGCCAAATGCGTGGATACAGCGTAACATTGCAGACAGCCTTACATGTAGCGTGCACAAACACATTATTTCCTATAAGAATATACTACATGACGAAGCATTAAGACAAATTGTTGACGGACTCACAAAACCTACTCTAAACTCTTTTAAAGTATAATTTCTACATGTTACACTAACTGTAACACACACACCTCATTGTTTAGCATGCAACATAGTAAAAACTAAAGGGTCGGCCACATATGACGTGGGACACTTGTCATGATCCAAGGCGTCCTTAAAAAGGTTTACGGAAGCAAGCCCCGCCCCCAAACGACGTGCGCATGTGAAAGTGTATTGGCTGTGACCGTTGCTTATTGTTAGGGTCAGTGCACTGTGTCATGCGCGCGCATCGGTGTTTATGTGCGTGCACAGCGCTGGCGGGCAATGTTAATTCAGTGGGAGGAGTGTTTGTGTGCATTTCATGGGGCCTTCATATTACGTCACACGTATTTTGATCGCTCATTGGCTGATCGCCCGTTATTTGCGTCTACACACGTCCGTTACAAAAAGTAATATCAGTACGTGTGTCTAAGTGAATTAGTTTCGCTTCCATAGCATTACTTCCAACCATTAGGCTGTGGTCCCAGTACAGCCTGTGCGCACGGGGTGCCGTGCAGTGTGCATGTAAGCACCGCCCCTCAATGGGGCTGTGCCCACTACAAACCGTGACGCAGAAGGTGCAGGCGCGCCGTGCGGCAGGGTTTTTGACAACTCATTACAATCTCGTTGAATCTTAGCGACGGAGGCATGGCCACGCCCCCACCGGCAGTTCACCCAATGAGGGCGAACCAGCCGCGTGACGTATTGGCCACGCCCCCACAAATACCAGACCACACCCCCTCCCGTTGCAAGATTCTCCTCTCCTCACAGAACGCAGATCGCGGTTAGCGCTGTGACACGCGCCGCCCCCCCGCCGGCCGCGTGTGTCACAGACATTACTGGGACCACAGCCTTATATGATTACTGCTAGCAACACCATGGAGGGACATGTATTCAACGCACAGCGTACACATTTTTTTGCGCATGCGCTAACACTTAGTCCACACAATGGTTAAGTGCGCGCGCAACTGAAGTTGTGCGCGCACATTATTATCTATACAGGCACCGGAGATATCATATCCATAGTAATGCCAGCAAAGCCATTATCAAAATGACAGTTCAGTATCTGTGGTTTGATCCTTGAACTTTAAACATATACATTAGTTATGCGTGAATATTCAGACTCATATAGAGATGTGTTACGCGTTGTCATGCACATACATATATAAATGTGCCATATTTGACCATTATCTGTTTGCTCTATTTCACAGATGTCACGGATGAACACATGTGATCAATGTATGATTTCAGAAGATATACTCGTTATATTAGATGATTCTGATGACGAAAAAAATCCTATTATAATACATATGTTACAATGCTTTCAGTGCTTGTTGCGCTGATTAACTATGAAGACATAATTGTATCCGCTTAGGCCTATATTTAGTATGCACTTAATTAACATTATGATGTTTCTAAGCACTGAAGTTAGAAGTTTTATAATTTTGTTTATATCTTCTACTAACATGATATGTGTTGGTCTGTTAAATATGCAAACAACTTTCTCAATCGGCCAACACATTTGTGTACTACATTGTATAATGTCACGTGTGACTTGTGACATAATGTACATGCTACATAACAACTACCATACATTGTATGTGAAACTACACAATAACAATAGGTAGGTCATATAAACATTGTTTTCATGTGACAATTTATATTTCACAGAAGTTGTAATGCAAACCTAACATTCATGAGCTATTGAATATTAATTACACAACCTGAACAAATTCACATTAGTGTGTATATTTTATATTTATGACTAACTATAGTTTAGTGTTTTTATGAAACGTTCAACACAGACAGAACAAACTGAGTGTGATGAAACAATCAACATTAGTATGTGAATTGTTGTTATTTTTTGTGGGAAAACATGCATGACACAAAAAGTGCCACACACGCCCAAAACACTCTGCATAGTGCCCTAGCCCAAAACACTCTGCATAGTGCCCTAAAAGATAATCAATTAGTAGATATATGGAGGGAGCACCACCCTACAACAAGGGACTACACTTTCTATTCCCACCCACACACGTCATATAGCAGAATCGATTATCTCTTTGTTTCGTGTCACTTGGTTCCTAAGGTCAATCATACAAAGATCCATGATATTTCATGGTCCGACCATGCACCAATAGAGCTCAAGTGCAACAACATTCAGGCCAATCGACCAGGCGCAAACTGGAAACTCAATGAGTTTATCCTTAAAATACCCGAAACTTGCAAAACAATAGGCCAAGAAATAGCTCCATTCTTTGAGATAAACACAGGCTCTGTGGAGTCTCATACGGTTTTATGGGAGGCTCACAAAGCAACTTTAAGGGGCATATTAATCAAAATCACTGCCAAAAGAAAACGAGTGAGGGACTCCAAAATCAGGACGCTCCAATCCAAATTGCATTCCCTCCTATCGAGTCACAAGACCAACCCTGATCCACATACGGCACAGGAACTTAAAGACACAAAAATTGAGTTAAATATGTTATTGACTTCCCGAGCTGATAACTCCCTATGTTGGTCTAAGAGGAAGTTCTATGAAAAAGCTAACAGGCCGGATACGATGCTGGCTCGCGCACTGAAAGATAGGCAATCTAAGTTTAATATCCAAGCTATATGCTTAAAATCGGGTACACGTACGGCCAATCCTAAAAAAATAGTAGATGAATTCGGTTCATTCTATAGTTCCCTATACGATGGAAAGAAAGTGGCACATAATAATAACACGAGCAGAGCACTAAGAGATTTCTTAGCCGGCTCAAACCTAGAGAGATTGACAGAATCCGACAGAGATGCTATGGGCGCTGACTTCACATTAGAAGAAGTGTCACAAGCTATTAAAGAATTCAAGCCATCAAAAGCTCCAGGCCCCGATGGCTTCTCGGGGCTTTATTATAAGACGTTCTCTAATTTACTCGCCCCACGGTTGCTCCAAATGTTCAATGCTATATTAGTAAGAGCCCCAATCCCTTTAGACATGCTGCGGGCGTCTATATCACATAAACATGGCAAGGATCCGCTAAATTGTAAAAGTTATAGACCAATCTCACTAATTAATACGGATATAAAAATATATGCTAAATTACTGGCCAATAGATTAAGTCTAAACCTACCCAGACTAATACACCCAGATCAAGTCGGTTTCGTTAAGGGGAGGCAGGCAGCAGATAACACCCGACGATTTATTGATCTGCTAGAATTGGCACACAAAAACAACACACAAAGCATGTTATTAAGTCTGGATGCGGAAAAAGCCTTTGATAGGATAGACTGGCCTTACTTAAAAGAGACGCTCGCGGCATTTGGCTTTGGGGATCGGGTGAGTGGAGCGATAATGTCGCTATACTCAGGCCCAACGGCCAGGGTTATACATCAGGGCTTCCCCTCGGCCCCATTTCAAATTCAAAGTGGCACGAGACAGGTGTGCCCGCTATCTCCCCTCCTGTTTGCTCTATGTATCAAACCGCTGGCGGCATGCATTCGAGACAGTCCGGATATCTCGGGGTTAAACGCATACTCCCAATCACATAAAGCGGCCCTGTATGCCGACGATATCCTATTAATAATCTCAAAACCTCTCACTTCATTACCAAATCTATTTGACACTCTCGACAAATTTTCAAAGGTTTTGGGTTCAAAATAAACCAATCCAAATCTGAAGCTCTGAACATCAATCTCCCTAGACACACAGAGAAATTACTGAAACTAAATTTCAAATTTAACTGGCAAAAGAACGCTATAAAATATCTGGGGATCCACATCACCAAAGATGCAAAAAGTATCTATAGTGCAAACTATCCCAACCTTATTCGGACTTTAAAACAAGATCTCATTAGATGGTCTTCCAAGAAGATATCCTGGATTGGAAGGATACATAGCGTTAAAATGAATCTACTTCCCCGTATCCTTTACCTCTTCCAAACATTACCGGTGCCACTCAAACTGAAGGATATACTCTCACTTCAGTCTGAAATCTACAACTTTATCTGGGGAAGAAAAAAACCGAGAGTCAACAAATTAAATATGAAAAGACCTACTCTAGCGGGTGGCTTAGCAGTACCCTGCCTGTTATCATATTATAAAGCGGCTCAATTAAGTCAGATTATACAATGGCAATCTGACCCAAAACGTAAAAGATGGGTGGAGCTGGAGAGGGAGGCCTGCGCCCCATTAGGGCTTAACACCCTGATCTGGCTACCTAAAACTGCAAGAAAAACGGCTATGCTACCGCTTACCTCAATGACCAACTCCATATCGGTCTGGGAAGGAACGAGATTAAAAAACTCTCTCACCTCAAGAAGTTCTCTGATGTCACCTATTTGGAACAACCCTGGTTTTGCGCCTGGCCTTATTGGTAACAATCAATCAATCTGGAAGCTAAAAGGATACAGCAGACTCAAAGACCTGGAGGGCGATAATCTAAAAATTAAATCATTCAATGATATCAGATCAGAGAAAGACATTCCCCATGTTGAATTCTATAAATACCTCCAGCTTAGAGCATAATAAATTCGTCCCGTACCTCCCCCTGACAAATTTCGAAAAGCTCTGTCGGACAGAAACTGACACTAAGGGACTTATATCTACGATATACGGAGAGGTAGCCGAGTCTGCTGCTTCAAAACAACAAATCATTGCTCCTGAGGAAGTTGTCTAGTACGACGAAACGCGTAGAGCCACTTTCATTGCTGCAGCTGCTCTTTCTACTGAAGGCTTCAGAGTTGCTGAGTTCCCCCACCGTTTGCCTCCAAGACCGGATGCCGTCACCCCAACAGCGGATGTGACGTCAGACGCCATCTCCCACCCGGTCTGTTGTGAGTCTAAGGAGAAGATCCCCGGTGAGCTGCTCCACACTGAACCAGCACTCCATTTGCCTCAAGTAAAGCCTTATGTGAACTATGATTATGTACACAATATCCTGACACCTTTCTACCTGCTGTGTAGATCAATGCTTTTTACCTTTTGACCTGCTGTAAGTAGGCATTGCTATAGAGCCAAGACATACATGTTTTATCCAGATTGAAAAGAACTTATTACAATATTGTATGCATTTATTTTTTATTTTTCATGGTGTATCCCTGCTATCTTCGCTCCCTTCCCATCCCGGACAAGCTACTATTGAAAGGAATCTGTACACATTCCTGGAAGGTTGAGAATTTGATCAGTGATCACCTTGACACATTTTATTTTGAATTTTAATTTTGTGCACTATTTTATCACAGATTGGGTGTGGTTAGCGCCGGTAACAAATCACTTTAAGTTCAAAACAACAAATACCATCATTCCGTAACCAATGGGAAATAGACCTCGGGGAGATCCTAGAGGAAGAAGATTGGAACGCCATATATCTGGCCACCGCTAAAAGTTCTATATGCACCACATGAAGGAGAACGCATATAAAGTTCTTATGAGATGGTACCTCACCCCACTCAAATTATCGAAATTCATACCAGGGTCCTCCCCATTGTGTCCTAAACAATGTGGAGGAACAGCTGACCTGTTACATATGCTGTGGTCCTGCCCGCGAATCTCCCACATTTGGGAACAAATCAGAAATTGGATCCAGAGGATTTTTGACCTCTCTATTCCCCCAGACCCGTGGCTGTTTCTGTTAAACAGACCCTTAAAAGGCCTATCAAAGTCACATAATAAACTCATTGCACATTTTGCAATAGCAACGCGGTGTGAGATCGCAGCACTGTGGAAACGCCCGGAAATTCCAATTATCCCAAAAATATTCGGAATCGTATTTGGTTTATATGCCAGATGGAAAAATTAACAAGCCTAGTTAATGACACTGGTGACAATTACCTAAAAGTCTGGACTCCTTGGTTAGCTTTGACAGACATTCCTGGGGTGGAGCGTTACACAATTTGGCTATAATAGTAATAAATGCGCTCTCCTACGGAAAGGTGAATCCCTCGTACACAATCAATACCTCACACATCCTGAGATAGATCACTCATCCATACCTTACTGTGGCGTATACGCCTAACTGGCGACACGGAGGGCGTTTCAGCAGCCCCTTCAGGCCGATACCCCCATTCCTATCTCTCCCCCCTTTTTCCTCTTCCCCCTCCCCCTTTTTTTTTTTTTTCTTATCGGTTGTCGTTTCTCCTATTTAGTATGGTTATTATTTTCCCCCAACCCCTCACAATATGAATAACAATCCCCTCTCGCACGGTCAAGTAGGGCGCGAAAAACTGTGCGGGCCTGATATGTGTAAATAAATGTTTATTATATACTTTTATGTACAATGTTTACCTGCATGCTTTATTTTTATGTATTTTTCGTTGCAATCCAGGGGGAGCATGGAGGGAAATAGAACAAAAAGACAAAAAACAATCTAAGTGTAGACAGTTTCAAATTAGTGTAAAACTCTATATCTTGTCTTGGCTCATATGTTGTGCCTACTTACAAGATGTAAGTTGTATTCAAGCGGTTTTGACACACAATGGTCTCTGCTAAGGATGTTTTTCTCCACTCTGTGATGCGGTCTCCAATTCTCAGCTCAGCAACCACGTGTATGTGAAAAAAATGACACCATAGTGCAGACCAGTACAATAATAAAACTAGACTTTATAAGGTTTAAAAATGGACACTTACAATAAAAACATATAGTTTAAGCATTTTTCACAATCATTGTGATCAGGGAGAGAAGAGTGTTAACTTCAGGCTCACCCGCCTCTTCCGATGTGACTTGGTGTATTTCGTCTCTCTCTGGGACTGTGTGTCTCCGGCGGTGGACTGCGTCCTTCCAGGCTGTATCCCCCCGTGGGCTATCAGACTCCCCTTCAGCTGTTGTTCGCAAGTACTGCACTTGGAGCTGCCTCTCGGGTGGATAATCCTGCCTCTCTCTCCGCCGGTGCGTCACTTCCGCTCCGTCCCGATACGTCACTTCCGGGCGCGGCTAGGTGAGTTTCTGTATGGCAATCTCGCCTCTCTCCTCTCTCCTCTCTGAACGGCTCCCACTCTACGGCTCCCACTCTACGCGTTTCGCCAGAAAAGGGTGTGTGGCTTCCTCAGGAGTATTTTTATGTATGACAAGCATATCTCTATCAATAAAATATAAGTTATAAAAAAAAAAAGTGCCACACAGTGCTGCTGTAATGTGTGCCTATGCAAATGTCAAGGTAATTGACGTTGTAATGTTGACATTAGTACTCAAGTATCATGATAATAATGATTACCTTACGTGAATGTCATTAAAATTATATTAACAACATTGTAATTGTGTTGAATGAAGTTAGAAAAGTCGCAAATAGAAATAATTTACATTTTACTTGGTATTCACTTTTTAACACATGTGACATGTATGTCAAATCAACAACCATGTGTGGCTTACACATACACATGTGACAATGTTATAAAGAACATGAAGATGCATTGATAGAAGAACTAATCACATACATTGTAATGTAAATAATGTATAATACATTGTTGTTTTTACAGGCAACCATGCTTTGAGTGTAAAAATCACTCATGTGCATCCGTGGATGTTATCCTCCATAATATAAATTTGAACACGGTTTATCCCCTTCTCTCCACCCACCCCAATATTACAGGAATGGATTGAGTAAAGTTTGCTAAATTAATTGTAATGTAATGTCCCTAATGTATTTCTTCAACAATTCACATTAACCACCAAGTGTAGAAAAACCCACTTACACTATACTGAAAACACATATTTCTATAGTCACATTTATTTATGTCCGTTGTGTTTACACATCCTGTAACTATACCTTTATAGATGTTGTGACATCTTATGACACATGAGTTGAAATACATACTATGAGCAGTCATTGACGTGATTTACCTTGAAAAAGAAAACATGAATGAATATAAAACATTGCCATGACATGTTCATGAAGGGAAGCAACACACCAAAGTGTCTATTTATTGTTAGATATGAAACACCATGTAGATTTAGTTAAATATAATATGAAAAACACAGTGGTGTACACATCATTGTGATGCATATGTCACACTGCAAAAATAATATTGTATGTAACCATACTGCACTAACTAATGAGTATGGACATAGTAGGTGTATTGTGTATGCATAATCAAAACGAGCATGTACATAAAATATTAATGTAGTAAACATCATTGTTGCACATACTCACAAAGAGATTAAATTATAAGAATGATAATAGAACGTGTGGATGAATGACATACCGGTGCCACATGCATTTGTCCATACAGCAGAGAACATAAAGAAGTGCGACCCATATTCATCTGTTTCCTAAGTGAATGGTATTTTGACAAATGTATTTATCATAACAAAGAATGAATATATGTATGTAGTACTATGAACATATATGTATTTGCTTACATAAAAAAATGTGTTTATGACATTGAGACGTGTCTCAATACCACTGGCTGTTTGCTCAGTGTCAGCTGGTACAATGACGGTTTGGTCCTCCTCCAAACCCTGACTTATGTCTGTTTGCACATTATTTCTGAGTGCCACATTGTGCAAAATGCAACATGCAATTATAATATCAGACACTTTAGCAGGCTTATATTGAAGTGCCCCACCAGTTCTATCGAGACACCTAAATCTTGTCTTGAGAAGCCCAAATGTCCTCTCTAGGACGGATCGCGTAGATATATGGGCAACATTGTACCTCTCCTCTGCTTCACATTGAGGGTTTGCCACAGGGGTCAACAGCCACGGCCTAATTCCGTATCCTGAGACACCTATAATCCATCGTGCACAAATATGAAACAATTAGTGTTAACATTATTACATACAACATTTCCTAGAAAACCAAGAGTTGTTTGTTAACACATCATAATATGTACTCACCCACCAGCCAACCAGGTCCAAAATAGCCTTCTTCGAAAGCATGGAAGACTGATGAGTTTCTCAGGATAGAGGAATCGTGACTGGAACCAGGGAATTTGGCTACCACATTCATAATCTTCATCATGGCATCGCACACCACCTGTACATTCAGGGAATGGTAGTGTTTACGGTTGCGGTAAGCATGCTCACTCTGACTAGGCGGGATCAAAGCAACATGGGTGCAATCGATTGCACCCATCACACATGGTATCCCGGCTATAGCATAAAAGCCATTCCTGACTTCCAGCCACTCTGTATGCTCTGTAGGAAAATGAATATAATTCCTAGCGCGTCTATTGAGTGCACATAGAAACTGGGTAAAGGCCCGCGAGAATGTAGATTGCGAGACCCTGCCCACTATGCCCACTGTTGTCTGGAATGACGCGGAAGCAAGATAATGTAATGAGCACAGCATTTTAACAAGCCCAGGGACTGCACGACCTCTGGCTGTCACAAAATCTAAATCTTCCCGTATCTCTTCATAAAGAGCTAAGATTGCTGCTGAACTCAAACGATAGCGACTTACTGCACCGACACACTTTATTCGAGTAAATACCCGGTATGTACCTGGCAGATACCTGGAATGCGCCGCTCCTCACCTCTGACAAGCCCCGTTGCATTTGCCTTCCCAGCCTGGGTTCATGCCTGGCTGACGGGCGGCTGATCTGTTAAATGATAATGATTAGGATTTAATAGGCTGCAATGCTTCGCGTGTCTACCAGATGGCATAAATTCATGAATTGTAATGCAGTATATATATATGTACTGTGCAGTATTGCAGCCAGCGGGAATAAAATGCTTCAATCCCTGCCGGAAAATAACTCAATGCACTCGGGCAGAAAACAGTCACAAACCTCAATACACCCGGGTATACCCGAATTCGTGGAACTAGCCGAGCTCGAATAAAGTGTGTCGCCAGTGTACAATCTCCTCCTCACTCATCCCATCTAACAGGGTTCTCTCCCTATACAAACGAGGACGAGCCACAACTTCTCTCCTCTCTCTTCTCCTCTCATCTCCTTGCCCTCTCCCTGTCCCTCTCCCTCTCCTGTCCGCGTGCCTGTCCCTGTCACTGTCCCTGCCACTGTCCCTTGCTCTGTCCCTGTCCCTAGGTTGGCCTATGACATACTCTCCATCAGCAAGGATCTCGTTCAATAGAATGTTCCTCCGTCTCCTAAACAATCGCATCATTTTGTCTGTAGCTGTGAATGAGCAGGTAATTGCCCTCCTTTAAATACCTATGTGATGATGTCAGGTGACATGCTAAAGTGCAAGGTGTTACATTAACATATCCAAGTAGTTGAGTCCCAACCTGTATCCATTTGATCTAACAAGTATTATTTATGTTTATTCAGCAGCCAATCATGATATTTCACAATGATGTGATGTTAAGCTTAGTTGAAGCATTTCTTGGAAAGTATTTGTGGAATGTGTAATGCATGTACACTGGCGACACACTTTATTCGAGCTTGGCTAGTCCCACGAATTCGGGTATACCCGGGTGTATTGAGGTTTGTGACTGTTTTCTGCCCGAGTGCATTGAGTTATTTTCCAAGCAGGGATTGAAGCATTTTATTCCCGCTGGCTGCAATACTGCACAGTATATATATATATATACAGCATTACAATTCATGAATTTATGCCATCTGGTAGACACGCGAAGCATTGCAGCCTAATAAATCCTAATCATTATCATTTAACAGATCAGCCGCCCATCAGCCAGGCATGAACCCAGGCTGGGAAGGCAAATGCAACGGGGCTTGTTAGAGGTGAGGAGCGGCGCATTCCAGGTATCTGCCAGGTACATACCGAGTATTTGCTCGAATAAAGTGTGTCGGTGCAGTACCACTTCTGAACGCAACACTCAGTCATCTGATGTGACCTGTTCCTTTAAGAGTTGAGTATAGGATTTTCCCTATACACATCATAACATGATGAGTAATATGACACGCAAATGAGGATAACATCTAAAAGTACAATGTTATGCAAATAAAAAACTAAGGGGGTGACACGATGAAATGCTAAGCACATTTGTATTCTGAGCAATACAACGTAAACACTAGTATAATGTTATACGTCCCCGCTCCATTGACTCCATTGATGTAGAGCTGAGTTTTTTTTTCTAAGTGCCGTTCCGGCAACCTTGCCGATCGTTATCCCCTCCAACCTGCCAACTTTAGTTGGCGGGACGAATTCCCGATGAAATCTCCATTTTTGAGTGCCGATCAGCAACGATAAGCTGATCTGGGCTACTTGAATACAGCCGATGAAAAAAGCCGAATGCCGATAAAAATTTTTTGCCAATAAAAAATGCCGATTTTGAACACTTATCGGCGCTTACTGAATCTGAAACCCAATTTTGGCGCATAAATGGCAAAAAAAAGCCTTATTGCCGATTACTGCATGAGGCCCATGCAGTGGCAAGAAATTATGTACCAAAAAAAACCAAACACATGTAAAAAGCAAAAAAAAAACATGTTACATAAAAAACATTTCTTTTGTTCACTTACCCTTACTTGACCCACTCACCGACTCCCGTTGAACAGCTTACTCGTGAACCAATCCACGAACAGGAACCCATAAAATAATAAACCAGAAAATAATAAACATTAAAATAATAAAACAAAACAATCCACGGGTCTTCTAGTTGTAATCCATCTTCATCTGTATTCTTCTTTCTTTCAGCTGCGGCTCTGTTCCGGGGTCTTCTTACCGTCTGCTGCCACGCCCTTGTCTTCTTCTTCTTTAGGAGGTCCTTCCTCCTCGGCGTCTGGCTTCAAAATGAGACGACATAGGCTTTTAAAGGCCTATGACGTCACATTTTCGTCATGGTTCCCACGGCCCTGATTGGGCCGTGAAAACCATGTGCTTTGGCCGATAAAAAATAAAATTGATGACGTCACTTAAAGGCAATGAAAGCACAGCCAATCAGAATGGCTTTGCTTCAATTGCCTTTAAGATGACGTCATTAAAAGAAACATGGCCGGCCTCACATGGTACGGTAGCCAATCAGAGCGTGGGAACTCCATCCCAACTCTGATTGGCTCTAGTACACCATGTGACAGAGGCTTGGGGGAGAACGGATATGACGTCATTGAAAGCCTGTCACATATTGACTAAGCCGCAGCATGTGACATTCCCCTGAGGCTCTCCACAGTTATAACTCTGATCTCCTTTAATCAGAGTAGGGATAGACTTCCGGTGCTGGTATTAATGGTATTAGCTCAGGAGACCACTGGCATCAATCCCAGCCAGGAAAAAGGCCAGAATTTTTTCTAAGTGCCGATCCGCCGCTCATCAGCAGCCTCTCACCATCAACTTGCCAACTTTTTGTGGCGTGCTGGATTCGGCATAAAAACGCCATTCTAGAGTGGCGAATAGCGGCGCAAAGCTACTTGCCAATAATAGAATACAGCTTGGCTGAAAAAATGGCTAGTTGAGGCGAAAAGTGCCTTCTCGCCGCGCCAATGGCGGAAAAAAAAAACGCCAAACACATTGGCGTTTTTTTTTTATTCTCGCCACGTTTTCACCCCTTACTGAATAGGGGTAGGCATTTTTGGCGTGAAACAGGCGAGAAGTGCTTTTCCACCGCTTACTGCATGAGGCCCTTTGTTTTTAACTGTTCAGGGATAGTGTGTTGCCATTTTCTGGTTACTTTATTTCAATTTCAAGGTAGTAGGAGTTACAGTATGTGGAAGAATTTGGCAACTCCTGTTTCCCTGTTTAAATGTATGTTTGTTAATAAGGTTGTTTTAGATTTTTTTTATTGTGTTAGATACCTTGCGTGATGACGCACCAGCTTGCCAGACTTTATTTAAAAGTTCCGACGGAGGCTAGATCAGAAGGGAACTCAAGAAAGCGCACTAAGGGGGCTACTGTATGCACAAAGCAGTGATAAGTGTTTTTAAGTGAGATAAATGCCTTTCTGGCGCAATATTGCATGCAGTGCGATTCACAAAGCAGTGATAACACTGCAGTATCATGCTTAAAAGGCAGTTTTTCACCAAAACACAGTCGTTGATAAATAAAAGTCATACGATCAGCAAAAAAAGACAAACCTGCCGTTTTTTGCCAGTCAACGCGATTCACAAAGCAGTGATAAGTGAATCGTACTGTAAAAGCTCACCATTTCTTTTCACCAGCTAAAGGCTGGAGCAAAAGAGATTGAGCCATGAATAAAAGCATTGTTTATGTTTTTTTGCACAGCATTAATACGAGGCCAGCGAGGGTCACTGAGTGGTTCCCATGGGTGTACGGGGGTCCTCGGGTGGTCCTTGCGGGTGTCTGGGGGCCCTCGGGTCATCCCTACGGGTGTCTGGAGGCCCTCGGGTGGTACTACAACCAGATTGGGGATATATGTAACACCCATATCCCCCTGGCAGCAGAGGATAGGGTGTACATGTGTCAACAAAGAAGTGCCCCTTCCCATTCAGGATCAGTACTTCTGGGTCAGTATTTGTCTCTAGTCCACCACACATCTTTTGGCTTCCTATCTCGTAGCACACTGACTCACTATCTTCTAGCTCAATAATTCACTCCTAACTCCTCAACTGTTTCTCCCTTAACTGCCTGAACTAATAAATAATAATATTATCCCTTTTTAAGGGATAAAGAGAACTCTTCCTTTTTAACTGTGCTAACTGTGTCTCTCCACAGTTATAACTCTCATCTCCTTTAACTGTCCTATTCTTAACTGTCTTCCTCAACTGACTAAAAACTGTCATCATCTCACAGCTTCACTGGTTGCCTAGCAACATGTAACTGCATCCTCTCTTGAACTAAAAAGGCCTTAAAGCTGCAGTTCAGTCTTTTTTTTTTTTATTATTTTTTTTTACTTCAATAGCTTCATGTGTGCAATCTCTATTTACCTAAAGAACTGTATAGCTGCAGGTCAATCCGTTCTCCATATATTGATCGGCGAAATTTGGCGACATTTTTAAAGCTGGGATTTGTTTATAATTTGCCTCCGGCAGTCAGTGGAAGACTCATGAATATTCATGAGTCTCCCAGTGACGTGTGCTCGCTCCTGATCTGCCGCTGTGTGGTGCCCCCTTCTTCCCCGATCCCTGTGGCTGTCAGCCTGCGTGAGATGGAGGGGGCATGAGCCGCCAGTGGGGAGGGGGGAGTGGGAGATGTGTCTCCATTCTGCCCCGATCCCTGTGCATGCCTTCCTGCCCATGCGGGAGATGCAGGGGGGTTGCGCTGCCCCCGTGGGGGGTGGGGAAGGGAGGGGGTAGCGGGAGATGTGTTTCACTTCTGCTCCGATCCCTGTGCCTGCCTCCCTGCCCGTGCGGGAGATGCAGGGGGGTTGCGCTGCCCCCGTGGGGGGTGGGGAAGGGAGGGGGGAGCGGGAGATGTGTTTCACTTCTGCTCCGATCCCTGTGCCTGCCTCCCTGCCCGTGCGGGAGATGAAGGGGGGTTGCGCTGCCTTGTGGGTGGTGGGGAAGGGAGGGGGGAGCGGGAGATGTGCCCCCTTCTGCTCCGATCCCTGTGCCTGCCTCCCTGCCCGCGCGGGAGATGCAGGGGGGTTTCGCTGCCCCCGTGGGGGGGAGGGGTTTTGTCCCGGAGCAGTGGTGGCAGCATGGTGGTGAGTATGTGTGATTATATGTGTGTGTGTGTGTGTGTGTATATATATATGTGTGTGTGTGTGTGTGTGTGTGTGTGTGTGTGTGTGTGTGTGTGTGTGTTGTGTGTGTGTGAGTATATATATATATATATATGTGTGTGTGTGTGTGTATGTGTGTGTGTGTGTGTGTGTGTGTGTGTGTATGTGTGTGTTTGTGTGTGTGTGTGTGTGTGTGTGTGTGTGTGTGTGTGTGTGTGTGTGTGTGTGTGTGTGTGTGTGTGTGTGTGTGTGTGTGTGTGTGTGTGTGTGTGTGTGTGTGTGTGTGTGTGTGTGTGTGTGAACGTGGAGAGAACTCTCCCGGCTGCGAGGAGCTAGGCTGCTGGGACCAGCTGGGACCCCAACCCAGGATAAAGATACAGATTGCTGCGAGGCTGGACAAAGCCTGCTCCCCGGAACCGTGTTCCTGTTTGCTGCTGGAGCTGCTATACAGATAAGACTTTATTCTTATTATGCTTATTGGTTATCGTTTGTGTAGCATGTTTTGGGCATGACCAGATTAGCTGGCTGTCCTGTTAGTAAGGGCTCAAGAAGTGAGTTAGTGTCTAGGCTTTAATTTGCAAGAAAGTAGTTTCTTAAAGGGACAGTGCACCCGTACTTATTTTGGTTGTGGCTAATAAACCACTAGTGTTTAAAGTTTCCCATCGTGTCAAGCGTCTTACTGACCCCGCCGCGAGGCCGTCTTGCCACAGGTGGTGGCAGCGGTGGGATGCTACGCCTCTGGGGGTCAGTAGATGAAGATGTGTTGAGACACTGAACTCAAGCGGAAAAAAAAAATGCTTTTTGCTGAAGCATGGAAGTTACAGCTAGCAAGCGCTGAGTGTAAATTTTGCCCCGTCGGGTATGTAAGGATTGCTGTGTAAAGCTAATGCCTTTTGCTGAAGTGAGTGAATTTGCAGCTAGCAAGCGCTGTGAGGTAAAGTTTGCCCTGTCTGGTAAAAAAAGAAAGTGAAAATGGATTTTTGCAAAGAAGTTGCCCTAAGAAGAACCCAGAAGGTTCAAATATTGTAAATCAAAAACAACTTACGTGTGTTGTGCAAAGTCTGCCTCGTCGGGTGTGGGAAAAAAAAACAAACAAAAAAACGGGGTTTTAAAATGGCCGCCGTCAAGTGTCAGTTTTGCAATGTACATAACCATACAAAACCGTGTCCCTTCAGGCCATATGATGATTATGATGACGACGCATATGTGGCCCCGAGAAGAGATACGTACCCGCAGATGAAAGCTGCAAAAGTGTCCATTGTGTGTGTACCCAGTACCACTGATGTCTCTGGAACTAATAAAACAAAGAGAAAGAAGAAAAATAAAAATATTTTTCAAGTCACAGAGGAAGTGACCAAACCACTTGAGCCTGCGATATCAGGACAACAGGTGTCAGCAAGCCACCGAGATGTGCTGCAGACCGGAGTGATGGGCAGAATTGTCACAGGAACGGTGGCAAAGGAAAAGGAGAAGCAAAGGGAAGCTGAATCCTTGAGCCAGGAAAAAGAGGCCTTAATTTCTGCACTCCAAACTGCCCACCATGATTATGATGCCTTGCAGGAACAATTGAATAGGGAGCGAGAAGCGAACGCCGAGGTAAAGAGGTGTATACTCCCAGCTATACTTGAGTATGAGGAGTTAAAGAAAACAGAGCGTCTCTTACGGAGTGAGTTGGAGGAGCTGAAGACAAGTTTGAATAAGGCCAACACCGCAATTGCTAACATGGAATCAAAGAGAACAAGTCCTGACTGGAGACTATGCTATCAGATGTCCCAGAGAGATGTGCAAAACTTCATCAAAGACTTAGAAGTTTCTCACCAAGAAGCTAGCACGCTCAAAACAGAGCTGGAACTCTCACGGCAGGAGGGCCACAGTCTAAACACAGAGCTGGGTATGTTGAAGGAAACCCATGAGAATGCCCTGAGGGATTTAGAGACTGTTAGGAAGGAGAATGTAAGTCTGACGGAGAAAAATTCAGACTTGACTGATCAAATCAGTAAAGGTGATAAGAAGCTCCACCAAGCAGGAAAAATGGAGAAGCAATTGATCCAGGAAAAGCTAGAGGTGCAGGAAGCACTGCAGAATGCAGAGAGGATGCAACGTGTCTCCCTGCAGCAGCACACACAGGCAACGCACTTATGGCAGAGCCAGCTGCAAGAGCTACATGCAAGTCTGCAAGCAGCCAAGGAGAAGCAGCGAGTGCTACAGGAACGGCTGAGTACCCAGTATGTCCCCACAGAACAGCATGAGGAACTGAGGGCCACGCTGTATGCCACAAGAGCATCGCTAGGGGCAGAGCTGGGTACTTTGAAGAAAGCCAATGAGACGGTCCTAAGGGATATAGAGACTGTGAAAATGGAGAATATAAACATGAAGGAAGAGGTTTTAAACCTGACTGGTCAGGTCAGTGATGGGACTGAGAAGCTTCACCAAGCGCAGAAAGTGAAGACGCAATTGGCGCAAGAAAAAAATGAAGTACAGGCTGCTCTGCAGAATGCAGAGAAAATGCTGGAAAAAGAATGCCTCGCCCTGGAGCAGCTGAAGATCACGTTGAGCGCCACAAGAGCATCGCTGGAGGCGGAGCTTAGAAGCCAGGTGACTCTGTGTGAGAGGGAACATGAGAAGGTCCAAAGACTGGAGCAAGAGCTGGAGAAGCAGAGAGGCAAATCCATCTCCATGAGTCAGTATGCCAAGGAGAAAGAAGCCTGGAAGACAGAAGCAACAGCGATACTGGCGACAAGAACTGCAGAGCTCAAAAAGATGGAGGAGGCGTTGATGCAAACCCAGAGTAAGCACCGGGAAGAGGTGAAGGCCCTGAGAGGGGACTGGCAGCATCAGATTGAAGAGCTGCAAATGCAGATGGCTGAGCACGAGACGCAGCGCGCCAAGACGGAGGAGGTGTCCGTCCGTCAGGTGGCCTGCCTGATGTTGCACCATGAAACTGAGATGGCTGATATCCACAAGCGGCTGGACTACACGACCAATGAGGGGGCCCGGCTACAGCTGGAGCTAGACAAGGTCCGGGAGGAGCACCAGCAGCTGCAGGTCCAGAATAAAGAAAGAGAGAAAGAAAGAAAGTTAAGCCTTTCTCTGAGTCTGCTAGGAGACATAGAATCGCGACTCAATTCTAACGAAGATGAACTAGCAGCCGCACTGAGTGAAAGAAGAAAGGCAGAAGGACTGCTTCAAGACCTGAGGAAGGACCTGGAGTCTGAGCGGGCTGGCCGCAGGATGGCGGAGAAACAAAAGTGTGACCTAGGCAAGGAGCTTGAGTCTCTAAAGTCTGAGCGGGACGCTACGTTGGACTCTACTGCTGCCCAGCAGGAGGTTTCTCAGATGAAGCTGGAGGAAAAGCTTACAAGCCCAAGACAAACGTTTGGGTCACTGAAGCAGTCCAAGGAAAAGGTGGCGGTAGAGATAAAGTCAAAGGATGATGAAGGGGAGGCTGCACTGGAACATGTTTTACCAGAGGCCGCTGTCTATGCAGACTATCTCTTAAGTTATCTTCAAAACCCTGCTGTTCTCACAGAAGAACAAAAAGCGGATATGACACAAATTGAAGCCATGCTGATTAAAGAATTTATAGGTCAGCAGCTGATTCTTATAGTCGGCTGTCTAGATACCAGTGAAGAAGGAGGCAGGAAACGCCTTCTTTCTGTCCTACAAGAGATGCCTGTGATACCTAATACACCAACTTCCCTTACTGTTGCGGCCAAGTTTATTCGAGCATTTGCCC